>NC_133325.1:679888742-680192859 GCF_042186555.1 Aquarana catesbeiana | reverse complement strand
CATGACGGTCCAAATTACTACGGCGACTGGTGTTGGGGAGAAACCCCTCTGTGTCCATGAATATAACCAAAATATGGGAGGGGTGGACCTCAACGACCAGTTGTTGGCGCCGTACCTAATTGCCCGTAAGGCCAGACGCTGGTACAAGAAAGTGTCTGTTTATTTATTCCAATTGGCTTTGCTGAACGCTCATGTGCTATACAGAGCTTCAGGACAGACTGGATCCTTCCTTAAATTCCAGGAAGAGATTGCCAGAGCCCTTTTGTTTCCAGATGATGCTCTACCTCACCTTCCCCAACCAAATGCAGTAAGCCGGCTGAATGAGAGGCATTTTCTTTATGTCTTCCCGAGTACCCCTACCCAACGAACCCCCCAAAAAAGATGTTGTGTCTGCAGCAAGCGCGGATATAGGCGTGACACCCACTATTATTGTCCCTCCTTTCCTAACAATCCTGGTCTTTGCATTGGTGAATGTTTTGAACGCTACCATACACTAGTTGAGTATTAGCGTAGGGTACAGCACTGCACAGACTAGGCACACTTTCACAGGGTCTCCGAAGATGCCATCGCATTTTGAGGGACCCGAACCTGGAACCGGTTACAGTTACAAAGGTTACAGTTACAAAAAAAGTGTAAAAAAAAAAAAAAAAAACACAAAAAAATATATATAATAAAAAAACAAAAATAGTTGTTGTTTTATTGTTCTCTCTCTATTGTTCTGCTCTTATTTACTGTATTCTATTCTGCAATGTTTTATTGTTATTATGTTTTATCATGTTTGCTTCATAGGTATGCAATTTTTTTATACTTTACTGTTTACTGTGTTTTATTTTTATTTTTTTTGTTTTCAGGTACGCCATTCAGCTGCAGAGCAGATTTATTTATCTTGACAGCAACAGCGTTTGCTCCCACGATACATAAAGCCATGACTCCGGCGCTGTCGGAGGTGATTTCACCACCACAGTTAAAAAAAAGAGCATATATGCCTAAGCAGGGGGGCAGCAGGGGCAGAGGAGCGATTTGCTCCTACATTTTGCGGGTGGATGCCCCCATGCTTCGGCATATATATATTTTAGGCACAGGTTGCATTAAAGAATGTTTTATTTTTTACTATTTTTTTTTTTATTTGCTTTGCAGGTATGGTAAGTCTTACTGTTATACTGTAATGTTATTTTGTTTTATTGTTAACCATCATTTGCTTAGCAGGTACGCCATTCAGTTGTGCGCAGATTTATTTATCTTGACAGCAACAGCGTTTGCTCTAACGATACATAAAGCTGTGACTCCAGCGCTGTAGGAGGTGATTTCACCACCACAGTTAAAAAAAAAGAGCATATATGCCGAAGCATGGGGGCAGCAGGGGCGGATGAGCGATTTGCTCCTACCTTTTGGGGCGGATGCCCTCATGCTTCGGCATATATAAACGGTACATGTATGCCCATCATTAGAAGTGGGAGGATGAAGGGAGGTATTCTAATGGTGGGCATACCCACTGATCAATCTCTTTTTTTCGTTCAGCCTACAGGCTGCATGAAAAAAAAGTTTACAATATATGCCCAACAAGGACCAGCAACATACTGGTATGTTGCTGGACTTTGAGTGGTTATACCAGAATGATGCCTGCAGGTTTAGGTATCATCTTGGTATCATTCTTTTCAGCCAGCGGTCGGCTTTCATGTAAAAGCAATCCTTGCAGCTAATTAGCCTCTAGACTGCTTTTACAAGCAGTGAGAGGGAATGCCCCCGCCCACCGTCTTCCATGTTTTTCTCTGGCTCTCCTGTCCCAACAGGGAACCTGAGAATGCAGCCGGTGATTCGACCAGCTGACCATAGAGCTGATCAGAGACCACAATGGCTCCAATCATCTCTATGGCCTAAGAAACCGGAAGCTACAAGCATTTTATGACTTCGATTTTGCCAGATGTAAACAGCGCCATTTGGATAAAAGCATTTTATCACACCGATCTTGGTGTGGTCAGATGCTTCGAGGGCAGAGGAGAAATCTAGGGTCTAATAGACCCCAATTTTTTCAAAAAAGACTACCTGTCACTACCTATTGCTATCATAGGGGATATTTACATTTCCTGAGATAACAATAAAAATGATTAAAAAAAATAAAGGAACAGTTTAAAAATAAGATAAAAAAATAATAAAGAAAAAAAAAAGCACCCCTGTCCCCCCCTGCTCTCACACAAAGGCGAACGCAAACCTCGGTCTGGCGTCAAATGTAAACAACAATTGCACAATGCATGTGAGGTATCACCGCGAAGGTCAGATCGAGGGCAGTAATTTTAGCAGTAGACCTCCTCTGTAAATCTAAAGTGGTAACCTGTAAAGGCTTTTAGAAAAGTATTTAGTTTGTCGCCACTGCACGTTTGTGCACAATTTTAAAGAACGTCGTGTTTGTTATCCATGTACTCGGCCTAAGATCATATTTTTTATTTCATCAAAGTTTTGGGCAATATAGTGTGTTTTAGTGCATTAAAATTTTAAAAAGTGTGTTTTTTCCCCAAAAAATGTGTTTGAAAAATCGCTGCGCAAATTCTGTGTGAAAAAAAATGAAACACCCACCATTTTAATCTGTAGGGCCTTTGCTTTAAAAACATATATAATGTTTGGGGGTTCAAAGTAATTTTCTTGCAAAAAAAATCATTTTTTCATGTAAACAAAAAGTGTCAGAAAGGGCTTTGTCTTCAAGTGGTTAGAAGAGTGGGTGATGTGTGACATAAGCTTCTAAATGTTGTGCATAAAATTCCAGGACAGTTCAAACCCCCCCCATATTTGCTGAGAGGCATGTCGAGTCCATGGAATATTTTATATTGTGACACAAGTTGCGGCAAAAAGACAATTTTTTTTTGCACAAAGTTGTCACTAAATGATATATTGCTCAAACATGCCATGGGAATATATGAAATTACACCCCAAAATACATTCTGTTGCTTCTCCTGAGTATGGAGATACCACATGTGTGAGACTTTTTGGGAGCCTAGCCGCGTACGGGACCCTGAAAACCAAGCACCGCCTTCAGGCTTTCTAAGGGTGTAAATTTTTTATTTCACTCTTCACTGCCTATAACAATTTCGGAGGCCATGGAATGCCCAGGTGTTTTACTTGCGTCTATCTAGCAAGGTTACTCTGTGGTATAAGCAAGGAAGCTGAGATTTCTGCAGTGTGTAAATGTGCTTTAACTATACAAAGATGCTGTACATACAAAACGATTACAATATTAGGAAAACAATACAAGACTGACAGATATCTATAACAAGCAAAATGCCTAGCACAGCTTATGGTCTATAACAGTACAAATACACTTAAAGGTTACTTATCTTCTGTTACTGTATGTTCGTGATCTCCATTGGCAACGATTCTCCTGGAGCATCAGAAGTTTCTTCTATCATGAGTGGCTTCTGATGTTACAGCATGATGGTGTGTGTGTCCCCCTACTCACCCCTTTTATGTGTCAGGCTGTTTACCATAGTTACCAAACAACAGAAAACATACCTGTTTACTGTAGCTATAGAAACAATGGACTGTTGCAAACTGTCAATTGAATACAAAAATGGTATCTATGTACCATTGTCTAATCAAGCCAATGCCTGACAGTAATCTAACAGTCATTCTTTCAGTTTGAGAGCTGAAAGAACCTCAGACAAGTACATTTCTTACTTGTTTACTGTAGCTATAGAGACAATAGCCTTTTAATTGAACTGTCAATTGAATACAACAATGATATTTACCCCCATTGTATAAAACAGCATTTGTTTGAGAAATCTACTCAAGCCAAAAAACTGACAATATCTCTATGACCAACCACTATTGTGTAATGTTATGTCCCATGTATCGTAAGTCTGATTAATTAAAAAAAAAAAATCATATTGTAACAAACGCAACACATTCCGCCCTAGATTTTTTTTTTCCTTTCAGACTCCATACAGAAAATCAATTCATTATTATGAAAACCTCATTTTAAACATTCATTTTCCTTGAATGCAACACCTCCCATTATTCTGTCATTGAGAAGGTGTCTAAAACAGTGTTTCTCAACTCCAGTCCTCAAGGCGCACCAACAGGTCATGTTTTCAGGATTTCCCTCAGATGAAATGGCTGTGGAAATTACTAAGGCAGTGAAAACTGATCAAATCACCTGTGCAAAATAGTGGAAATCCTGAAAACATGACCTGTTGGTGTGCCTTGAGGACTGGAGTTGAGAAACACTGGTCTAAAAAGTTCATTAGAAAGTCCATTCTAAAGTTCTTTAGAAAGTCCAGGCTTGTAATTCATCAAAGGCCTTGCTCTCCACAGCTCTTGCTATCTTCCGTCATTCTTTCCATCATGTCCTATGGATCAAATTGGAGACAGCCTGTGGAGTGGAAAACAAAGCGGATTATCTGTTCCTTCTAATAATACATAAACAGTAGATCCAAGCCCTTTAGCTACAATCTCTCCTCTAAAAGGCTTCTTGCCTGGATATCTGACTAACACTTTGCCCCCTGCCTGTACCCACTTCTGACCCTCCCAAAGAACATCAATAGGGAGGAGAGGAAATATACTGATATTTCCCAGAAGATCACTGCTGTTTATTTTGGAAGGTTTGCTGTTATGTAGCCTCACTTTCCACTCTTGCTGAGAAGTGTCCACTAACCAGTCAGAGTCCCAGCCACTGTCTTGAAGCTCATCTGTCAATGCAAATGTAACTTCAAACCTTCTTGCCAGATTCCCTCTCATTCCTAGATAGGCTTCAGCTTCAGATATGTCACTCTTGGTTTCTATGTCATGGGAAGCAGTAACATGGTATCTGTTAAGCCCTGTTCTTTCAGGAACCTTACATAAATACTGAACTCTGCACTCCAGCTATGGAATCTGTGCCCCAGCGCCTACCATCCTCTCATAAGGTGTGCTTTTGGCTATTGGCCTAGAATTTAACAACATGACTGCCTGTGTGAGGACCCGATCCCACCCCCTTATGTATGTGTATGTGTGGGTGTAAGTTTGCGTATCTGGTCCTTCAATAGCCCGTTGTATATTTCAACCAAACCAGCAGCCTGTGGATTGTATGGGATGTGGCACAACCAGTACACTCCAGATTATTTGGCCCACTGCTCTACTGGTGATCCAGTGAAGTGTGAGCCGTTATCACTTTGGACTTGTTTGGGACAAACATAAGCAACGACAAGTTTCTGGAGCAGTTGAAGTGTTGCGGCTTGGTCTGCATGTTTGCAGGGATGAACAAGCATAAGTCCTGAATAGGTGTCCACTGCAGTGCAACAATATCTCAGTCCATTATTTCCCCGGGGCAGGGGACCGATGAAATTGATTTGTCAGATCTCTGCAGGCCTCTCACCCCTCTTAATCGACCCGGTGGAGTCGTTTTGCAATGGCCATTGTCGCACTTCTCCACACACTGTACAGTTCCCTATTACAGTCTTTATCATGCCCATGGATATAGGCAATCCTCTCTGCTATGCCCATTCATATGTTGCTTTCTGCCCCAAAGATCCAGATTGCTTGTGGGCCCAGTTGGCCAAGTTCATCAAGACAGGATCAATTGGCACAACTACCTTCACTTTGGCGATTTCATTTGCAACTCTGTTATAGTTCTCAAAGTCTGGGACTAGGGGCACATGTGCATCAACATGCCCCACTTTTATGGTGCGGGAGTGAGCTTCCTTCCAGATGTAGTCCCAGACTTCTTTGCCTCCCCACACAACCTTTCCATGAATCATCCATTCATTGGACTTCCACGTGGCCATCCAAGTTGTCAGTCCTTTAAAAACTGCCCAGCTGTCAGTGTAGATAGTGACATGGGAAGAAAAATCCTCCTGAAGAGTCATCACCACAGCTTTCAACTCTGCATACTGACTGGACCCTCCAATTCTGGTCTACTGCAGGACTGTCTCTGTAGTTGGGTTGTAGGCTGCTGCTGTCCATTTATGTCCAGACAAGGTGACTATGGCTGAACCATCAGTGAACCATGCTGACTCCTTCATGTCTTCTGACAGAGACTCAAAGGGTGGAGCCTCTTAAATGGGGGATGACTGCAGCACAGGAATTTCTTCTTCTGGCCGGGTGCTAATAAAAGTGACAAGCCCAGGGGGCGTGGCCTACCGCGGAGAGGAATGAACGCTTGATTTCAGAGCTCCGCTCCACAGACACCGATCCGCAGCAATTCAAAGCGACAATCCGACCCCGATCCGGCCACACAGAGGGGGCAAGGATCCGTGACCATCCCGGGCATGTCCAGATGGCAGAATAAACCGCCCGCACCACGCCGCCTCACTGATTACTACTCCAGCGGGACCATGAACGAGGCCCAAGATGGCGCCGGCTCCGGGAACAACGCCTCAGGCACAGCCCACACCGCAGCAGATGAGGGGCGCCATTCGGCTCCCTCACAAGAGGACTTCCCAGCTTTACCATATGGGGACAATAGGATGAGAGAGGAGATGGATACCATACCCTCCCCAGACGCTGCAGCATCCCTTTCCAGCGTGGACAGAGGTAAGAGGCTGGCTTCTTCTCCAGCCCTCTCCCCCAGCAAAGAGCCCCAGCACAAGAAGCACCAGTGGGCAGACAGGGACACTGATACCACACACATCCCTGCTCTGGCAGCAGTCCCTGCATCAGATAATCCTGTTACTGAATCTATGTTAAAATTGATGCTCCTCACATTGCAAAAAGATCTCCACAGGGAACTACAATTATCTGTCTCCCAAATACATGACAGGGTAGACTGCCTAGAAGGAAGAGCTCATCTGCTTGAAGAAAGCATGCATGACCATATCAGAGCTCACAATGAATTACTGGATGCACATGAACACCATGCCTCAGAAATACACCACATAAAATTAAAATTGGCAGATTTGGAAGATCGTTCCAGGAGGAACAAGCAAATTTTACAGGCAGCCAAAACCACCAAACTGCTTCCAGCACCATATGCAAATGTCCTCATGTTCAATGACCACTCCAAAGCCACCATGGATATGAGAAGAGCATTAACCCCCATCACTGCCATTCTACAAGAAAAAAAAATCACTTACAAATGGGGTTTCCCTACCAAACTTCTGGTGACCTATCAACAACAAATAATCCCCATTCACACTCCCAAAGAAGGGTACAAAAATTTAACCAACTGGGGTTTTCTCCCCCTTCCTCCTGCCACGAGTGACCGCTTGGGCCCCCATCCACATTCCACTTCATTCTGGAACCGGATCCCTGATCGAGGCGACAACCTTCACAATCCAAAGGCCTTAGGTTGCGAGCACTCATAGGATCCTCTGTGGACACTGCTTTAGTGTTACCTCACTCCCTCAGGTTATAGTGTGTCACGCACACTGATATTCTCGTTATTGGTGTTAACTTTACCTTTTTTTTTGTACTTTTGTTTTGTGTTTGTTTGGTTACTCTCTTTTTGAGTACTTTACTTCTTGCTTGATCTGTATAATATCGAAGTAAATCACCTGTGATATATTTAGTACGACTCAATACTATATACATAGCGACATAACAAAGTTTTTTAATTGACCTCTTCAGTAGGCATGTGCATTTCGTTTCATTCCGAATCGAAATTCGGACGAATTTTTCATTATTCGGAAATTTGGATGCATCCGAATTTCCAAATTACAAAAGTAAAGAATTTAAACGAATCCGAAAAAAACGAACGAATTCGAAAACATATTCGAATCAAATTCGAAAACATATTCGAAAACATATTCAAATCGAATTCGAAAACATATTCGAATCAAATTCAAAAACATATTCGAATCGAATTCGAAAACATAATCGAATTAGAAAAAATAGAAAACGTTTTTCTAAAAAAACAATAAGATAGAATATAAAAAATAAAGCAATAGAATATATATATATATATATATAAATACTATTATAAAATATAAAATAATAGAAAAGAAAAGCATAAAAAAAAATAGAAGAGAATAATAAAAAAAAAATTATATATATATATATATATATATATATATATATCTGTATATATATATATGTATATATGTATATATATATATATATATATATACAGATATATATATATATATATGTATATATATATATATATATATATATATATATATCTGTATATATATATACGTATATATATATATATATATATATATATATATATATATATATATATATAATTTTTTTTTTATTATTCTCTTCTATTTTTTTTTATGCTTTTCTTTTCTATTATTTTATATTTTATAATAGTCTTTTCAATTCAAATTCAAATTCATTCTATACGAAATTCGAATTTCGGTACATGGCTTCTGAAGTTTGAATTTCGTATAGAATGAATTCGAATTTGAATAGAAAAGATTAGAACAGAAAATAATAGAAAAGAATAGACTAGAAAAACAATAGAACAGAATAGAAGAAAATATAATAAATATATTATATTTTCTTCTATTCTGTTCTATTGTTTTTCTAGTCTATTCTTTTCTATTATTTTCTATTCTACTCTAATCTTTTATATTCAAATTTGATTTCGGTCTATATGAAATTCGAATTTTGGAAGATGTTTTATATATAATATATATATATATATATATATATATATATATATATATATATATATATATATATATATAATTTTCTATTCTGTTTCATTGTTTTTCTATGCTATTCTTTTCTATTCTATTCTAAACTTTTCTATTCGAATTTAAATTCATTCTATACGAAATTTGAATTTCGGAAGATGGCTTCTGAAAGTGGAAATTCGTATAGAATGAATTCGAATTTGAATAGAAAAGATTAGAATAGAAAATAATAGACTAGACAAACAATAGAACAGAACAGAATAAAATATAATATATATAATTTATTCTATTCTGTTCTATTGTTTTTCTAGTCTTTTCTCTTCTACTCTATTCTAATCTTTCCTATTCAAATTCAAATTCATTTTATAAGAAATTCAAATTTCGGAAGATGGTTATATATATATATATATATATATATATATATATATATTGTGTATGTGTATATGTATATTATATATATATATATATATATATATATATATATATATATATATATAAGATTAGAATAGAATAGAAAATAATAGAAAAGAATAGACTAGAAAAACAATAGAACAGAACAGAAGAAAATATAATATATATATTATATTTTCTTCTATTCTGTTTTCTATCTTTTCTATTCAAATTCGAATTCATTCTATACGAAATTCAAACTTCAGAAGCCATGTACCGAAATTCGAATTTCGTATAGAATGAATTTGAATTGAAAAGACTATTATAGAATATAAAATAATAGAAAAGAAAAGCATAAAAAAACAATAGAAGAGAATAAAACAAAAAAAATTACTGCATTTATCGGCGTATAACATGCACCGGCGTATAACACGCACCCCAAGTTTAGGAGGGAATTTTAAGGAAAAAAAAACTTTTAGGAGGGAAGTTTAAGGGAAAAAACTTACATTTAAATGCCCATCATTGCAGCCTTCTCAGTGCAGCCTTGCCCCAGTGCAGCCATGTCAGTGCAGCCTTGTCAGTGCAGCCTTGTCAGTGCAGCCTTCCCCAGTGTCCATTGCAGCCTTATCCCAGTGCAGCCTTGCCCCAGTGCAGCCTTGCAGCTCGCAAAATCCTGCGATCCCCTGCGATCTGAGCTTCAAAATCGCCGACCGCGATTTGAAAATGGTGCCGCCGGAGCCAAAATACACAGAGCCGGTCCTCGGCTCTTCTCGGCGGCTCTCGTTCACTTTTGGCTCCACTCGTAGTCCCGTCCAGGATGGGCATGACTGTGAGCGGAGCTATCCGAACCTAGCCGAGTACACTCGGCTAGGTTCGGGCGGCGCTCGAGTGAAGCCGAAAGTGGCCGAGAAGAGCCGAGCTCAGGATCGCAATAACACGCACCCATGATTTTCCCCTGATTTTAAGGGGAAAAAAGTGCTTGTTATACGCCGATAAATACGGTATATATATATATATATATATATATATATATATATATATATATATATATTTATTTTATTTTATTTTATTTTTTTCTATGCTGGTCTATTGTTTTTCTATTCTTTTCTTTTTTTTAAAATTTTTTATTTAAAGATATGACACAGATACAAATATAACGGTGGCTTCGCATTGCATTTAAACTGTAATGAACTGGTCAAGTATAACAGTCAGAAACTTAACAGTTAAATGTGAGTGAAGGTCATTATTCAGTTAGACTAAGATACCACTCGCCGAAGTCTAATATAATGTAAACTTAAACATCTGTGCCCATCACTTTTTATATCTTTTTTTATAGAGAGAGAAATAGTAAAGTTAGAGAGAGAAGACTAAGGAAAGAGAAGAAGAAAGAGAGATAAAAGATAAATAATTAAAAATTAAACAACACTCCTGGGAGGGGGGTGGGGAGGGGGGAAGAGACGTTTGCCCCCCGGGGAGTCAAATTCGGTAATGCTGAACTGTCCATGGGAATCCTAGACGATGGACCCCGACAGGTATTGGTGGAACTCGTCGGAGAAGCGAAAAAGGTTCCAATGAAACCATCTGGACTTATGTTCCTCTGACCTGTCCCGTAACGCAGAGGTCAGATCCTCCATCTGCTCAATGTCCTTCACTCTCGCAAACCATTGGGCCACCGTTGGTGCAGACTGTTGCTTCCAAAGAGGTGGAATGCTAGCCCGGGCCGCGTTAAGGAGATGCTTGAGAAGGGATTTGTGGTAACGTTTCTTTGACAGGGGAGTAAGGTTAAGAAGAACCGCAGCTGGATTATCCTGAAGGGAGATATCCGTGAGTTTCTGTATGAGCTTAAGCACCGGCTGCCAAAAAGTTTTTAGTACAGGGCAGTCCCAGAAAATATGTATTAGAGTGCCTGGATGTAGGTTACAACGCCAGCAGCGGTCAGATTGTAAAGGAAATACCTTGGCTAACACTGAAGGGGTCCTGTACCAGCGCGTCACTATTTTATATGCGGTCTCTTGGTATTTGCTGCACACAGAGGATTTCTGTGCGAAAAAGAGTATGCGTTCTTTTTGGGGTTCTGTGAAGGTGACTTGCAAGTCTCTCTCCCATTTTGCTAAGAATGGGGGATCTTCTGTGGCGTGCAGTTCCAAGAGGGATTTGTAGGAGGCTGATAAGGATCTCCGAATCGGTCCCTCACCCAAACAGAGCTCCTCAAAAGAGTGGAGCTCTCTGACAAAGTGGTTTGGTTTGGGCAGTGAGCCAAGGAAGTGGGATAATTGATTTATCCTCCAGTGGTCCAACCGAAGTGGAGCCCGACCTGAGAGCAGGCTCTCTGTAGCTGGCCAACCGGAGGACCGCAGGAGCGTGGAGGCCCTCATGAGCCCCTGCGGGGCTTGCGATCGAAAGGACAGGTCAGTGAGGCCAGGTAGGAAATCCGGATGGCCAATAAGTGGCGTCAGTGGAGATGGAAAGTTTCTTAATGAGGCTAAACGGAAAAACCTCTTCAGTTCCATAAGAGTTGGTCCAATCAGTGGGTGAGTGGTCAAGTGGGTGGCAGGAGTTTTCCCAGCCCAAGGTAGTCCCGCCAGAGGGGCTCCGGCCGCCTCCCGCTCCAGCGAGACCCAGAGCTTTAAATCACTGTGACGGCACCAGTCCACCACTCTGGTCATATGTGCCGCGGTATAGTATAGAGCTGGATCTGGGAATCCGAGACCGCCTTTAGTCTTTGGTCTTAATAGGAGTGTTCTGCCGAGACGTGGGTGTTTTCCACGCCAGATGAATCTGATGAATAGTGAGCGAACGGCGTGAAAAAATGTTTGAGGTATCTTAACGGGCAGTGCCTGCAATAAGTACAGGAGTCTGGGCATTGCATTCATTTTAAGTATATTGCAGCGGCCGAACCATGAAAGGGCCAGAGAGTTCCATCTCTCTAGATCAGCAGCGAGCGTAGATAGAAGGGGCTGAAAGTTGAGGGTGACAATGTCTTGTAGTTTTGCAGAGATTTTTGTTCCTAGATATTGTATTGAGCGGGCAGCCCATTTGAATGGAAAGAAGGGGCGTAAGTTAGAAATGGTAGAGTCTGATAAGGATACATTTAAGGCCTCTGATTTTTGTAGGTTGACCTTAAAATTAGATAGGGTGCCATAACGTTTTAGCTCCTGTAACAAGGAGGGTAGAGAGGTGAGGGGCTCGGTAATGTAGAACAAGAGGTCGTCGGCATAAGCCGCAACTTTGTGTTGGCATTGATCCGATTGGATGCCTTTTATGGACTGGTTACTTCTGATGTGGCGTAGAAAAGGTTCCAGGGAGAGGACGAACAGCATTGGAGACAGGGGGCAGCCCTGTCTGGTGCCGTTCGAGATAGAGAAAGGGCTGGAGTCAAAGCCGTTTACCCGGACAGTCGCTGTGGGATTCTCATAGATGGCCAAAATCCATGACAGGATGGAATCTGGCATACCCACAAATTTAAGTGTCTCCCGAAGGAAGGTCCAGTCCACCCTGTCAAAAGCCTTCTCGGCATCCGTGGAAAGGAGCAGTAAGGGTATTCGGGAACGTTTCGCTTTTTCTATAATGTTCAGTGTCCGGGTGGTGTTGTCCCTGGCCTCTCTAGTTTGAATAAAACCGACTTGGTCTATTCCGACCAGACGTGGTAATAAGGCATTCATCCGGGAGGCCAGGATTTTAGTGAAAAGTTTCATATCACCATTCAGAAGTGAAATGGGCCTGTAATTGGCGCATAGTAGTGGGTCTTTACCCAGCTTAGGGATCACAGATATAGATGCGCGTAGCATGTCAGCAGGGAGATTGTGTCCGTCTAGCACAGAATTAAAGGCTGCAAGAAATGAAGGTGCCAAAATGTCCAGGTATAGTTTGTAATATGGGAGGGTAAACCCATCCGGTCCAGGAGCCTTACCGGGCTGGGTGTCAGCTATTGCGGCTGCAAATTCTTCCATGGTAATAGGTTTAGACAAGTCTACTCGTTCCTCAGTCGTCAGCGTAGGAAGGTCAGTCTCTTGAAGATATTTGCAAATGTCTAGGGTTTTTTGGGGTAGCAACTGAGGGGTGGGGATTGGATCCAGATTATAAAGCTTGTAGTAAAAAGTACGGAAAGTATCCGCCAGCTCCGGGGACGAATGTACTCTGGAGCCCGATGACGAGAGAAGAGCGGGCACATATGTCTGAGAGCGCTTCGCACGTATGGCTTGGGCCAATAGCCGACCACATTTATCGCCGTATTCGTAGAAAGAACGCCGGGCCTTTAGTAGTACATGTTTCGCCTTGTACATGGAATGGTCTCGTATAGCTTCCCGAAGACGGACAAGTTCCGTCTCGGTAGCACTATCGGGCCGACTCTTATGTTGACGTTCCAAAGTGTGAAGTTGCGTTAAGAGGTCTGTCAAGGTTTTAGCACGACGTTGTTTGGCCGCATGACCGTGTTTGATTAGTATGCCTCTAATGACGCACTTATGTGCTGACCATACAATGGCTGGGTTGTCTACAGAATCTTTATTGACAGAGAAGTATGACTTGAGTTCCCGAAGGACGTCAGCGGCAATCTCTGGGTCTTTTAGGAGCGTTTCGTTAAGTCGCCACGTGGATGTCCTGGGGGATGCTTGTGAAATAGACATCTCCAACAGAATTGGAGCGTGATCGGAAAGTGCTATATGGCCTATGTCCGTCTTGGTGACCATGGGGATGGCTGAGTGTTTTAAGAAAAAAAGGTCGATTCTGGAGTAAGACCCATGAACAGTGGAATAGAAGGTGTAGTCCCGTTCTTGAGGGTGCATTATTCTCCAGATATCGATTAGTTGGTGTGAGTGTAAAAGATCTTTTAGGCGAAGTCGGGCTCCCCTAGGGAGGGAAGACAGGTTCGAGGAGGAGTCTTTATGGGGGTCCAATGTTAAGTTGAAATCCCCACCTAGGACTAGTGTACCCTCAAGGAAGGAGTCGAGAGTAGATAAGAAGGCCTCAAGGGTGGGGAGGGGATTTGAGTTTGGAAGGTAGATGTTCGCGAGAGTGAAGGTTTGAGAACAAATTTTTCCTTTTATGAGGAGGAACCTACCCTCCTGATCACGGAACTCCTCGAGGAATTGCCATTGGAGGGATTTAGAAATGAGTATACTCGTCCCTTTTGATTTAGAGGACAAAGACGGACTGTGATAGGCCGTTGGGAAGTGTTTATTAATTAGTTTAGGTATCCTGTCTGCCCTAAAGTGAGTCTCTTGGAGGAATGCAATATGCGCTCTTTGCCTCCAGAGCTCGGCGAGACAGCTAGTACGCTTCTCCGGGGAGTTCAGCCCCTTTATGTTCCATGAGAGGATTCTGACAGTCATGTTGTCCAGGTCCACTTGCGTTAACTCCCGGGGTGCACAGGGAGGGGAGGAGAGGAGGGGAGGGAAATGGGTGAAGGGAGATGTGAGTGAAAAAAAAAAAAAAAAAAAAAAAAAAAAAAAAAAAGGGGGGAAGATTGACAAGAGAAAGAGGAAGAAAGGTAAGAAGAGAAGAGATCTAGTAGTCCAAAATGTAAACTCCGCAGAGAGAGACTACTGCCACCTGGGCAGAGTGTGCCTAGTGCGGGGAGCGGTAAGGCACAGCTGAGTTCCGGGCCCCGGCCATATGGGCCCCCGCAGCCTTTGTGGTCAGCCATTAAGGCACCTTTATTGTTACCCGGCTGGGAAAAAAAAAAAAAAAAAAAACTTAAATCTAAAACTAAACTTGAATCTTAAACTAGGACAGCACCGGTCTCGCGTCCCAACCCTGGAGCTGCATAGCGCCCTAATCTAGACATCAGGGCTACGGCATCTCAAGGAACCCAAAAAAGAAAAAGACTTTAACCATGGTGTATAACCTGTAAAAAGTGTAAGGTGTTAGTTGAAGAAACAGTTACCTGCTCACATTTGCACAAAACAAAAAAAAAAAAAAAAAAAAAAAAAAAAAAAAAAAAAAAAAAAAAAAAAAAAAAAAAAAAAGGGGGGGGGAGAAAACCCCTCGTTAGGACATAGATATCCCTAGTTATATACATATTTATATACTTGTCATCATAGGGAACATGAATACTTATAGTCTCTATGGCAAGTAATACAATGTTATATCTACGGTTTCATCATTAGGCAGTCAGAGCCACCTCATTATTCCAATACTTTGGGCGTGGTCAGCAAAAAAAAAAAAGAAAAAAAAGGGGAGAGAAATTGCTCTTGCGTGTAGGCTAGGAAGCATTGTTCCAGTTGTACTTTGAGGGCAATGGGTCCGAGTTGAAGGTACCAAGCGTAGTACTGGGTTTGTCACATTAGAAACAAGCCAACTATTATGTGGGATGATCGGAGCCTAGGGGAGGCCTATTTTCGTTCGTGGACCAGAGTGTGCTGAATGTCAAGCTGGAGGGTCTCTAGTTTGCGATCCTTACACATAATGTTCCTGACATGTCATCAAGCAACCGAGAAGTAATTTAAACTCCACCTGAAGAAAAAAAAAAAAAAAAAAAAAAAAAAAAAAAAAAAAAAAGGGGGAAAACAAGGCAAAACTGCTCTGGGTGCGTGTCAGCAATTTGCGCGTGAAGGTTCAGCCTAACGCTTCTGCATTCGGGGGTTGTGAGCGAGAGTTTCCCGCCCGTCTAACTTGAGAGTGGTTCCCTCGGCCACGGCGACTGTAGTGGGCCCTTTGTGGTCTACCCGGGAGAGCTTGGCGCATCGGATCTTTGGCAGTAACTGTCAGCAGCCAGTTGGGCACTGGGAACGGCTCCATGTCGGCAAAGGAGAAGAGGTCTGGGAGCTCCGAAGGGTGGCGCAGAGAGAAGGTATCTGGACCCTTACGAACTATAAGGTGAAACGGGTGCCCCCACTTGTACGTCAGACCTTTTTCCCCAAGACCATCCAGGAGAGGTTTGAGCGATCGTCGCATAAGGAGGGTTTTTCTGGAAACATCTGGCAGAAGGTGGACAGCTGCACCATCAAATTCCAGGACTCCCACCCTCCAAGCCTGCTGTAATATATCCTCTTTAAGGCTGAAGGAGTGTAAACAGCATAGGATGTCTCTTGGTCTATCAGATGTATCCGGTCTAGGGCCAAGGGTCCTATGAACTCTGTCAATGACGATCTCAGAGTCTGGCGGGCGGTCTAGGTAACGGTTAAAGACATTAATCACTGATGAGCGCAATTCTGAGTTTGGAACACTTTCGGGTAAGCCCCTTAGCCTGATGTTCTGCCTGCGGCTGCGATTTTCCAAGTCGTCCTGAAGTAGGTGCAACTGTATGATTTGATCAGTAAGTTCGGCTTGGGATGTCTGTAGGGTTTGCACAGATTGTGACACAGTGATCTGCTCCTGCTCTACTACAGTGACACGGGAGTCCAGCACCACTGCATCCTGTCTGATAGATTGTATTTCTCCCTTTAAGGCTGTCTCCATCCTCTGGACAATTGATTCTAGATCAGTTCTTGTGGGCAGCTGCTGCAGGAAATCCCACAGTCTTTGTTCAGAGGAGGCATGGAGAGGGAGACCCTGTGCTTGCTGTGTACAATATAGTGTACTCACTGCGTTCTGGTGCATGGTTAGTTGCCTCTGTTCCTCTATGTCTCCTGGACTGAAACTCAGAGCGCTGGATGGGATAGGAGCTGTGGGTGAAGCTGGGAGCGCTGGGCTGTGCAGGGTGTCTTCTCTGTCTGGTGATGCAGCCAGAGATCTAGGAAGACAGGGCGAGAGGTCACTGGGAGGTGAGAAGGGCGGCATGGTGTGATCATCTGCTGTCTGCAGAGGAGGATCAGCAACGCTGGAAACTTCTGCTGTGCCTTGTGCTGTGCGGCGGGCCGGCGCCATCTTTGCGGCCGTTGGTGTGGAGGCCGCCGGCTTCGGTGGACGTAAATAGCGGTCCATGCCGGCTCCAGAGCAACTGTGTGGCGATCGGGCTTCTCGGGTGTCCGAGGAGGCAGGGGGGAGCTATTAGTTGCCGGTAATGTGCGGTAGTGTGCTGCGGGGAAACCACCGGCCGGGAGCCCTGTAAAGAAGCGTCCTCACGCCGCCATGCCTAGGCCACGCCCCTTTCTTTTCTATTCTTTTCTATTTTATTCTAATCTTTTCTATTTGAATGCGAAATCATTCTATACGAAATTTGAATAATATAAAAGAATAGCATAGAAAAACAACAGAACAGAATAGAAAAAAATATAAAATTTTCTATTCTAATCTTTTCTATTCAAATTCATTCTGTACCAAATTCCAATTTTTTTATTTATTTATATATATATATATATATATATATATATATATATATATATATATAGATAGATAGATATATACATATGTATATATCTATCTATCTATATATATATATAGATATATATCTATACATATATATCTATATATACACACATATATATATATATATATCTATAGATATATATCTATAGATATCTATAGATATCTATAGATATATATCTATAGATATATATATAATATTTCTTTCTATTCTGTTCTACTGTTCTATTGTTTTTCTGTTCTATTCTTTTCTATTAGAATTTGATTTCATTCTATTTCTATATAACTATTTTCCGAAATTCGAATTTTGTATAGAATGAATTTGAATTCAAATAGAAAAAAACAGAATATAATAGAAAATAATAGAAAAACAATAGAACAGAATAGAAAAAATAGTATATATATATATATATATATATATATATATATATATATATATATATATATATATATAAAAAACCATCTTCCAAAATTCGAATTTCGTATAAAATGAATTTGAATAGAAAAGATTAAAATAGAGTAGAAAGAATAGACTAGAAAACAATAGAACAGAATAGAATAAGATATAATATATATATATTATATTTTATTCTCTTCTGTTCTATTGTTTTTCTAGTCTATTCTTTTCTATTCAAATTCAAATTCATTCTATACGAAATTTGAATTTCAGAAGCCATCTTCCGAAATTCGAATTTCATATAGAATGAATTCAAATTCGAATAGAAAAGTTTAGAATAGAATAAAAAAGAAGAATAGCATAGAAAAACAATGAAACAGAATAGAAAAAAATATAATATATATATATATATATATTATATTTTATTCTCTTCTGTTCTATTGTTTTTCTAGTCTATTCTATTTCTATTATTTTCTATTCTAATCTTTTCTATTCAAATTCGAATTCATTCTATATGAAATTCTAATTTTAGAAGCCATCTTCAGAAATTCGAATTTCGCATAGAATTAATTCAAATTCGAATAGAAAAGTTTAGAATAGAATAGAAAAGAATAGCATAGAAAAACAATGGAACAGAATAGAAAAAAAATATAATATATATATTTAACCATCTTCCAAAATTGGAATTTGGTACAGAATGAATTCAATTCAAATAGAAAAGATTAGAATACAATATATTATATTTTTTCTATTCTGTTCTATTGTTTTTCTATGCTATTCTTTTATACTTTCTATTCTATCCTAATCTTTTCTATTGGAATTCGATTTCATTCTATACGAATTTCAAATTTCGCAAAATGGTTATATATAGTTTACTTTTTCAAATTCAGTTATTGTTTTTTTTGAATGCGGTAGAATTTTTTCGAATTTTATAGTTTTTTTCGAATGTGGTAGAAATTTTTCGAATTTGACAGTTTTTTTTCGAATGTGGTAGAATTTTTTCGAATTTGATATTTTTTTCGAATGTAGTAAAATTTTTTTTGAATTTGATAGTTTTTTTCGAATGTGGTAGAATTTTTTCGAATTTGACAGTTTTTTTCGAATGTGGTAGAATTTTTTCAAATTTGATAGGTTTTTTTCGAATGTGGTAGAATTTTTTCGAATTTGATAGTTTTTTTCGAATGTGGTAGAATTTTTTCGAATTTGATAGTTTTTTCGAATGTGGTAGAATTTTTTCGAATTTGACAGCTTTTTTCGAATGTGTTAGAATTTTTTCGAATTTGATAGTTTTTTTTCGAATACGGTCAAATTTTTTCGAATGCGGTCGAATTTTTTCGAATTCGAATATGAAACGAAACAAATTCCGAAAACGAATGTAATGAATGCAACGAATTTAACTAAACGAATTTAGTTAAATAACGAATCGAAACGAAACTAAACTAAATGAATTTTTTCATCCTGCACATGTCTGCTCTTCAGTGTTACTGTATGCTCCTTGCTTCCATTACAGGACCTAAAGTTGATCTTCTAAGTGTAGTCTCGCTCCCCTCGTCCCCATCCCAGGACATTCCCTGCTAAAATGGCCATTAAAATCACTTCACTGAATGCCAAAGGCCTGAACTCCCCCTTTAAGCGCAATCTCCTATGGAAAGAAGCACTGACTCAGAGGGCAGACATATTCTGTGTACAAGAAACACATTTTATCAAAGACAAGGCACCAAAATGCACACACAAACGTTACCCACACTGTTTCTTTGCCAATGCCACCGCCAAAAAGAGAAGGGTTATGATAGCAATTAGTTCATCCGTCTCTTTCCAGTTATACCACTGTGAAGCTGATGAAGATGACAGATATTTGATTCTCTCCGCAACAATTGAGAACCAACGCCTCATGTTGGTAAATCTTTACGCACCCAACACAGGCCAAAAAAAGTTTTACAACAAAGTTTTACAACAATCTACTCTCTAAATTGGCACCTTACAGATCCAGCCCAGTAGTAATGTGTGGGGACTTTAATGAAATCATTGATAACTCTCTAGACACGTCTAACCCAAGCAAACGCAGGCTCTCTACACTGTCCTCTCTTTTGCATAATGAAGACCTTTATGACCCCTGGAGATGCACACACGATACGGAGCGAGACTACACTTTTTACTCCAACTCTCAGCACTCTTACTCTCGGATTGATATGTTCCTTACAGATAAATTCCTACTACAAAAAATCACTGAAGCGCGAATTGGTACAATAACCTGGTCTGACCACGCGATATCGATCACATTATTTCACTGCAACAAAACTACACGACATACTATTTGGAGACTGAACACGTCCCTGCTCACTAACCCAATACTGGAAAAAGAACTTAGATCCGAGATTTAGAGCTACTTTGACAATAACCAATTTTCTATCAACGATCAATCTATGATTTGACATGCGCACAAAGCTTACTTACGTGGCCTTTTCATAAAATTCGGAGCACAGGCAAAAAAACAACACGTAGCCACTACTGAAAAATTACTAAAGCAAATTCATGCTTTAGAAATTGTCAACAAAAACACAACATTCACTACCATCTCCAATGACCTGAAAAATTTAAGGTACCAACTTAGTGAACATCTACATAAAAAATTTGAATACTATATAAAACGCCTTAAACTCCAGCACTACTCCTCAGCCAACAAATCAGGGGCGTTCTTGGCCAGACAAGTGAAAAAACACAACGCCAACACAAAAATACAGGCCCTAACTAACTCCCAAGGTAAACGAATACATAACCGAATTTAGCGCATTTTACGCCAAACTGTATAATCTTAAAGAATCTGATCAAGAAGCCCATCCTAAAGTGGAGGACATTGAAAAATTCCTCTCATCCGTACATCTTCCCTCTATTTCCACTGCACAGCTAGAAACTATTTCTACAGCTTTCTCTCCCACCGAAATCCTCAAAACAATAAAAAAATTGCCACTACACAAAGCCCCTGGCCCCAACGGATTCCCAAATGAATATTACAAATGCTTCTCAGACTTACTCACCCCACACCTATGCAACACCTTTAATTACTATACTACTATAGGCAAAATTCCCAAGGAATCTCTAGAGTCCCTGATTGTTACCCTACCCAAACCAGGCAAATCCCCTGACAATCCAGCAAATTATCGCCCAATATAATTGTTAAACACAGATACCAAGTTATACGCGAAATTACTAGCTCAGCGGCTCTCCACAATCATACCACAAATAATACATCCTGACCAGGTCGGATTTGTACCCGGCAGACAAGCTTCAGACGGTACTAGACGCCTCATCGATCTAATCCAGTGGGTGGAACCTAATCAAATGCCTTCTCTCTTCCTTTCACTGGATGCAGAGAAGGCATTTGATAGAGTTCATTGGACATACATGGAAAAAGTCCTATGCAAGTTTGGGCTATCAGGGTCTATCCTGACAGCGATATTAAATTTATATTTCTCCCCAAGCGCCCGAGTCTGGACGTCAGGGATAACGTCCAATCCATTCAACATCACTAATGGCACAAGGCAGGGGTGCCCACTTTCACCCCTGATTTTTGCCATGGTGATGGAACCCCTAGCACAAGCCATCAGATCCGCATCAACCATTTTAGGTATTAAAATAGGAGACGTAGAGCACAAAATAGGATTGTATGCAGACGATGTCATCATCACTCTAACAAAACCTGAAACCTCCATTTCAAACGTTTTGAAAATTCTTGACACGTTCGGCCTCATATCTCTTTACAAAGTCAATAATAGTAAATCCACTATGCTAAACTTAGGGATAGATCAACAGACTAAACAGCTCATAACGAAAAACTCACCCTTCACGTGGTCCAAAAACTCATCACTTCAATACTTAGGGATTCACCTAACCTCCCCGAGCAATACATTGATAAAAGTGAACTATGCCATGTTACAAGAAAGGCTTTTGCGCATTGCCAAAGATATAAGTAATGCGTATGTCTCATGGGCTGGTAGAATAGCCCTGGTCAAAATGTACCTGCTCCCTCATATCCTGTATATGTTCCGTACAATCCCTCTGCCAATGCTTTCCACACAATTGAATCAATTACAAGGGTTGCTCAATACGTTTATCTGGCAACAGAAAAAACCCAGACTTAAACAAAACATTCTTTTATCACCAGTACAAAACGGTGGAATGGGAGCCCCCAACATTCATGCTTACTATAAGGCAGTGGTATTGGACCAATTGAAAGAATGGTGGTCACCCACCTCCAGAAAAACGTGGCATCAAATTGAGTCTGCAGCTCTCACGACGAATCTGAAACATGTCCTATCGGCTAACCTACTCAACTTAAAACCACAACATCACTTTCTACAATCTACGACAACGGCTCTACGGGTCTGGACGGCCCTTACACAACAAGCTAAGGGAATACCTATCTCAATCCTTTCCAAACTCCCCTTTCAAGCAGTAGAACTGATATCGTCTGACCTGTCCATTAAACCTTGGACACAGAAAGGTCTTGTCAACATTGGACAACTGATATCCACAATAGGGATCCATTTATTCTTATAGCTACAACAGCTATTCGATATCCCAACATCAACTTTTTTCCTGTACCTACGGATTCGCTCTATCATATCCCCAATCAATATACTCACTGACTATGCTCCAATGGCTGATATCCTGAAATTCTATGAAACTCCAACTCCAGCAGTGAAAGGAATCTCAGGATGTACACTCATCTCCTTCTATTGACTTTTGGTCATCCTTTACTACCACCCCACCAAAACCCGCAATTTGGCACAAAGCCTTAACCCTTCCACTTCAAGTATCTCGCTGCACCTCCCACTGGGAATCACTTCAAAAATTGTTCCATGAATGGTACTATACCCCAGCCAGACTGGCAAAGATATTCCCAGCTACCTCTCCTCAATGCTGGCGGAATTGCACCAAAGTAGGCACTCTGCAACACATTTGGTGGGAATGCCCTTTCATTCACAGATTCTGGCTAGATGTTGCCACTCTCATCTCAACGATCTGCAAGGTCCCCCCTCCATCATCCTCACTGGATCTTCTTTTGGGTCTTAATGTCCCAAACTGGCGAAACATGTCAGAGTAGTGGCGACTCATATCCTTATCGCAGCTCGCTTAGCTCTAGCGAGAAAATGGAAATCACCACAACCTCCCCTTAGGTCAGATCTCATTGTGCTGTTAAATTACCATTTCCAGATGGAATTCGCCTTCGCTAAAGCCAACCTAACTATCACCTCATTTCTTCAAAAATGGGAACCTTGGATATCCGATCCGAGAAGCACAGCTCTTTAATGGATATAGACTTCTCAGAATCAAATACATAGTTCTGCGAACCATTAATCAGACATTCTATAACACCCCACTAGACCTAACCAGCACCAATCTTCAGCATCCTGCATTACCACCTATACCTGCACGGACATCATTCTGCCTGACGATCTTCACTTGAGCAAATGTAAACAGTAACCTGGGTATATATTCAATGAGCAGGACTTATAATTCTATGTGATACATAGCTCAAAGTTACGCATTCCTTGGCTCACTTTAGTTGTTTTTGTTTGTTGTAGTATATTCAACAACTGGTGGTTGAAGAGCTGCCTCACCCCCCCGTGGCACAGTGAGTGCCCAATTTGGGGTGCCAGGGAGGGGAGACAGTGCTGACACCATCCAATTGACGCGTAAGTTAATCATATATCGTTAAATCTTCATAAATTGCATCCTATCTTCATAACTGATACCTTTGAGACTCATTGTTGCTGTATACTGTATTACTCAATAAGAAATGTTGATATATTGCTACTTTACACGCTATGTACTGACTCCTCGTAAAACTTAAATACATTATAATAATAATAATTATAATAAATACATTATTAAAAAAAAAGTGACAAGCCCAGCCAACTGTTTTGAAATGTCTCTAACATACCCAGCTGCAATACCCCCTCTTTCTTGAAGGTATCACTTTCATTTCATCAGTGTCTGGTTCTGGGCTACAGCTGCCCTAGTGGTCAGTTAATTATCTCTCCCCCATCCTGCTATTGGCAATGCAATATGGATGGTGACTGTGTCCTTTCCTGTAATGGTCTCTACTTGTTGAAGTGCTGTGTAGGCCCCAAACAGGTACTTCTCTAGGGGCGTGTATCTCTTCTGTGCCCCTGTCAGTTGTTTGGACCAAAATCCAATGGGTATTGCTCTCAGTCCTTTCTTTTAATTTGGCTGCCACAGACTCCAAGATATGGTACCATTCTGCTCCACTACATCCAGCTGAAATGGTACTCCTTGTCTCACGGGTCCTAATCCCAGATGCTGCAAAATAGCTTCTTTAGCAGCCAGGAATGCAGTCCGCTGCTCTGAACCCCATGAGAACTCAGTCTTTTTTCTGGTGACATTATATATAGGCCTCAGAATCAGTCCAAGATGTGGGATGAACGATCTCCAGAACCCCACAACTTCTGTGCCTCCTCTTTGGTAGTAGGGGGTGACAGAGCCTGAATAGTTTGCACAACTGTCTCTGGAATTTTCCTCTGCGGCCCAGTCCACATCATTCCCAGGAATTTCACTTCTGTGGCAGGTCCTTGGACTTTGTCTTTGTCGATAGCCCACCCTCTGTTCTCCATGTGATGTATCAGCAGGTGCAGTGCTTCAGTTACATCTTCTTTTGTTCCAGAGATCATGATCTCATCAATGTGTGAAACACAGCGAATTTCAAACTCAGGGTACTTAAATCTCGGGCAATTAGTCCATGACAAATCATTGGAGAATGAACATAGTCTTCAGGAAGCACGGTGAAAGTGTACTGGCAGCTGTCCCACACCATAGCAAACTGGTCTTGACACTCTGGGTCTATCAAAATCGAAAAGAAAGCATTAGCCAGGTCTATCACAGCATGATATTCTCCTGCATCTTTAGCAATTGTCTCAACAATTGAGATCATATCTTGTACAGCTGACTTCAATGGAGGTTCCAATTTCTTTAGACCTCTATAATCCACAGTCATTCTATATGTCCCATCAGGTTTCTTTACTGGAAACACCGGAGAGGAGAAAGGACTTACAGCAGGTCTAAGGATCCCTACTCTCAAATATTCTTGAATGGTCTCCCCAATTTCTTTGTGGCCTCCAGGAGTCTGTACTGCTTGAGACAGACTGGCTTCTCTGATGGAGGAATGTAGACAGGGGTCCATTTTGCATGACCTCGGACCACAGCCTTCACCGACCTAACCAGATACACTTTATCAGGATACCTGAATGTGAATGTACCTCTTTCAGTCTGAATTGACTGACCTTGAAGTACATCCATCCCAAGAATATTTTTGGGTAACTCTGATAACAAAACATTTGTCATAAATCCTGATCCCTCGCCAATAGCCAATTTCACCCGTATCCTAACTGCTGGTGTAGTTTGCCCTCCCAAACCTTTTACATAAATCAATTCTCCTTTCTGATGGAAAGGATTTCCTTGCAAAAGTGTAACTTTGGCTCTGCCATCAACTAAAGCCATTACATGTGTAGGAGAAGATGACTTCCCCCACCATACAGTGACAGGTGCATATGGGCGTCGGTCTCCTGCTGTCACTGCCCTCACAGCTATTACAGGAGACTCACCTTCCCTTCATAAAGGATAAGGAACCTCCCAATCCCCTTTTCTGATTCTCTCTAATTCCTCCCCAGGATAAAGGAATTTGGGTTTGGGTTCATGTTCAGTTTTGGGAATTGGTTTGGGGCTAACAGGAGGGGTCTGTTCTGTTTTCTCTAAGTCCAGGCTGATGTTATCGTCACTAGGAGTAGTGTTTCTAACCCTGGCAGTTTTCCCTACTAAATGTTTCCACCTCTTCAGTATTTCTGCAGTAGAAATGCCATCTATCTCATCTTTAGGTATTCCTGCCTTTAATAGGTCCACCCACATTTCTTTCCTAGAAATAACAAGCATGGTTTTCTCTTCACCTCCTGTCTTCTCTACCCCATTCCCTTACTTCTCTGTTCTTTCCTGCTTGTATTCTTCCTGTCTGGCCTCGACTTTATCTACAGCCCTGACAGGTTTTGTTTTAGTCTCCTCTAGCTCCCCCAACTGGCTTAAAAGGGTAGTGGCTTCATGAATCTTGCTGTTTAATCCCAGGCCTCCCAACAAGGACAATAATGGAGCCCTGAGATTAAATGGCGCAGACTTCATTATCTTAGAGCGCAGAGCAGACGTAAAGGGTTCCATATCTGGGCCCATCCATTCTGGAAACGTATTTATTCCGGTTATACAACCCATCTCACGTAACCTGGAAATAACCTTTCCTTTCACTCTCCATGAGTAGGTATTTTCCAGGTCAGTAGGACTAGCGTATACTTGGACTATTCCATCTCTCCCGAGGTATAACAGTGAAAAATTCACGCTAAACTCTCTGGCTTTTCACATTGCCTGACGCAATTGTGGATCATGGGTTAACACTCCCATAGTCACTGCTTCCTTACCTGACAAAACAACACTGTCCGCCCCTTCATCCCATAAGCGTAGGAGCCAGGTCAATAGGGGCTCCCCAGACCTTTGTTTATATTGTTTTGCCAGCTCATGGAGTTCAGTTTGTGTAAACTCCTGTACTTCTTCAAATTCAACATCTCTGGGGCTGCGATAATGCACCACTCCATCTGCCATATCCTCTCTATCATGTTGCCGTTTCCTATGCTTAGTAATGAGAGGTCTGGCATTTTTCTTTCGCACTAGCAGATCATCATGCGAAATATCAAACTCTATCTCCTTATCCTCACTATTATTTGAGGAGAGCACGTCCTCACAATCCCAATTTTGGGATGTGACAATGGCACATACCCTGGCTTTACTAACAGGTTTACGGCCCTTCCTTTTCCTTAAGGCATTCATTGATTTGGTCATGAGGGCTGCACACCGCTCTTGCAAATCATCAGCCCGACTAGCAGTTGAACGTACACACTCTGAAGCAACTGCTAGCTGGTCTTTTAATACCTTAACTTCTGCCTCTGCCTTTCTCCCTGTGATTCAGTGTAAATAGCATGAAGAAAATACCAGCCCACTGTGGACACTGTCCTCTTCTCTTTTTTACTTAAATCCAACCCCTTAAGGCTAAAATCTACAAAATGATCTGAGACTTTATCACCCCAAGTCAGCTTCAAGGGAGAAGCATACTTCACAAATTCTTTAGCAAGAGGCTCCCACTCATTGTCTCTGGCCCAGATAGGTAAGCTGCACACTTCCTTCTGGCCACCCGAGCCCTCTGCAGCCTTGCTTTTCCTAAACAGCTTACTCAGCATTTTACCTAGCACAAGCTACACAACACACTACAGAAAAACAGGTCTTCTTCAATTGAATTATAGCACAGATCGCGGCACGAGCCCCCAAATGTTTTGCTTGCGTCTATCTAGCAAGGTTACTCTGTGGTATAAGCAAGGAAGCTGAGATTTCTGCAGTGTGTAAATGTGCTTTTACTATACAAAGATGCTGTACATACAAAACTATTACAATATTAGGAATACAATACAAGACTGACAGATATCTATAACAAGCAAAATGCCTAGCAAACTGAAAAGCCTATGGTCTATAATAGTACAAATACACTTAAAGGTTACTTATCTTCTGTTACTGTATGTTCATGATCTCCATTGGCAACGATTTTTCTGGAGCGTCAGGCACTGTTCTTCTATCATGGGTGGCTTCTGATGTTTCAGCATGATGGTGTGTGTGTGTCTGTCCCAGTCTCTACTCACCCCTTTTATGTGTCAGGCTGTTTACCATAGTTACCAAACAACAGAAAACATACCTGTTTACTGTAGCTGTAGAAACAATGGACTGTATATACGTACCCATTGTCTAATCAAGCCAACACCTAACAGTAATCTAATAGTCATTCTTTTAGTTTGAGAGCTGAAAAAACCTCAAACAAGTACATTTCTTACTTGTTTACTGTAGCTATAGAGACAATATCCTGTTGAAAAACTGTCAATTTAATATAACAATGGTATCTTACCCCATTGTATGAATCAGCATTTGTTTGAGAAATCTATTCAAGCCAAAAAACTGACAGTATCTCTATGACCAACCACTATTGTGTAATGTTATGTCCCATGTATCTTATGTCTGATTAATATAAAAGAAAAATCATATTGTAACAAACGCAACACACCAGGTGGCACAACCCCCCCCAAATGACCCCATTTTTGAAAGTAGACACCCCAAGCTATTTGCTGAGAGGTATAGTGAGTATTTTGCAGACCTCATTTTTTGTCACAAAGTTTTGAAAATTGAAAAAAGAAAAAAAACATTTTTCTTGTCTTTGTTCATTTTCAAAAACAAATGAGAGCTGAAAAATACTCACCATGCCTCTCAGCAAATAGCTTGGGGTGTCTACTTTCCAAAATGGGGTCATTTGGGGGAGGGGTTTGTGCCATCTTGGCATTTCATGGCCTTCAAAACTGTGATAGGTAGTGAGGAGTGAAATCAAAAATGTACGCCCTTAGGAATCCTGAAGGCGGTGCTCGGATTTCAGGGCCCCGTACGCAGCTAGGCTCCCAAAAAGTCCCACACATGTGGTATCCCCGTACTCAGGAGAATCAGCAGAATGTATTTTGGGGTGCAATTCCACATATATGGAATATGCCCATGGCCTGTGAGCAATATATCATTTAGTGACAACTTTGTGAAAAAAAAAAAGTGTGTCATTTTCCTGCAATTTGTGGCAAAATATAAAATATTCCATGGACTCAACATGTCTCTCAGCAAATAGCTTGGAGTGTCTGCTTTCAAAAAATGGGGTCATTTGGGGGGGGTTGTGCCATCTTGGCATTTTATGGCCTTCAAAACTGTGATAGGTAGTGAGGAGTGAAATCAAAAATTTACGCCCTTAGAAATCCTGAAGGCAGTGCTTGGTTTTCGGGGCCCTGTACGCGGCTAGGCTCCCAAAAAGTCCCACACATGTGGTATCCCCATACTCAGGAGAAGCAGCAGAATGTATTTTGGGGTGTATTTCAACATATGCCCATGGCATGTTTGAGCAATATATCACTTAGTGACAACTTTGTGCAAAAAAAAAAAGTTTGTAATTTTCCCGAAACTTGTGTCAAAATATAAAATATTCCATGGACTCAATATGCTGCTCAGCAAATAGCTTGGGGTGTCTAATTTCCAAAATGGGGTCATTTGGGGGGGTTTGTGCCATCTTGGCATTTTATGGCCTTCAAAACTGTGATAAGTAGTGAGGAGTGAAATCAAAAATTTAAGCCCTTAGAAATCCTGAAGACGGTGCTTGGTTTTTGGGGCCCCATACACGGCTAGGCTCCCCAAAAGTCCCAGACATGTGGTATCCCCATACTCAGGAGAAGCATCTAAATGTATTTTGGGGTGCAATTTCACATATAACCATGGCATGTTTGAGCAATATATCATTTAGTGACAACTTTGTGCAAAAAAAAAAGTTAGTAATTTTCCCGCAACTTGTGTCAAAATATAAAATATTCCATGGACTCAATATGCTTCTCAGCAAATAGCTTGGGGTGTCTAATTTCCAAAATGGGGTCATTTGGGGGGGGGGGGGGTTGTGCCATCTTGGCATTTCATGGCCTTCAAAACTGTGACAAGTAGTGAGGAGTGAAATCAAAAATTTAAGCCCTTAGAAATCCTGAAGGTGGTACTTGGTTTTTGGGGCCCCATACGCGGCTAGGCTCCCCAAAAGTCCCAGACATGTGGTATCCCCATACTCAGGAGAAGGAGCTAAATGTATTTTGGGGCACAATTTCACATATAACCATGGCATGTGTGAGCAATATATCATTTAGTAACAACTTTTTGTAAACATTTTTTTTTTTTTTTTTATCATTATTCAATCACTTGGGACAAAAAATGTAATATTTAATGGGCTCAACATGCCTCTCAGCAATTTCCTTGGGGTATCTACTTTCCAAAATGGGGTCATTTGGGAGGGTTGTACTGCCCTGCCATTTTAGCACCTCAAGAAATGACATAGGCAGTCATAAACTGAAAGCTGTATAAATTCCAGAAAATGTACCCTAGTTTGTAGATGATATAACTTTTGCGCAAACCAATAAATATAAGCTTATTGACATTTTTTTTACCAAAGACATGTGGCCGAATACATTTTGGCCTAAATGTATGACTAAAATTGAGTTTATTGGATTTTTCGTTAACAAAAAGTAGAAAATATCATTTTTTTAAAAAATTTCAGTCTTTTTTCATTTATAGCACAAAAAATAAAAACCGCAGAGGTGATCAAATACCATCAAAAGAAAGCTCTACTTGTAGGAAAAAAAGGACGCAAATTTTGTTTGGGTACAGCATTGCATTACCGCGCACTTAGCAGTTAAAGTGATGCAGTGCCAAATTGTAAAAAGTGCTCTGGTCAGGAAGGGGGTAAATCCTTCCGGGGCTGAAGTGGTTAAGTAGTAGATGTGTATGGATTCTTTGTAGAGAATAAAGATATTGCCTAGTTTCACCCAAATCTGAGTTGCAATCTGGAACTGGGGAGGAGAGATTTACTATATTAGGGCCAGTGTTAAGAAACTTTTGTTTGCTTCAAAACTGCCACTTTGTGCATACAAGTCTGGTACTGCATAAGTACTGCATAAGAATGAAAAAACACTTTAAGCAGGTCAAAGCTAGGTCAAATTCACCTACTATGTATTCTGAATGATCTCACAAATACCTAAAACTAATGCGAAACACATGCTGCATTTGCCCATTGAAGTTTGCCGACACCACTCTAAGGCCTCATTCACATGGCATTTACAGTATGTGCCAGCTGCAGCAAGAATCCAATATATCCCTGTGCCTGGATTCACAGGTGGATTTAGATAGTTGAGGTCGCTCAGCCTGTACAAAGCAATTACATGCTGGAAGCAGAAGCTCTGTCCTCGAGAGTTCTAATGTAGCGACTGTCTGTTCCTAACCACAGGTAATCACTCCATTATGACAGATACAGGTTGAATAACTGCAACTATCCACATCCACCTGTTAATCCAGCCACAGGAAAATGCTGGGTTTGTTCCACAGCTGGCACATATATGCCATGTGAATGAACCCTAAGTCACTCAAGCCTCACAGTAGAGAAGGATCTTTGTTGGAAGAGGCCTGTATAAACAGTCTGGCATCCTCTGCTGAAGTGGACAACCCTTTCACATATATGGGGTAAGCAAAAACTTTGACAAAGGAGTGGCTGTGGACATAGTTTAGGTTTTGCCAAAGTGTTTGACACAGTTCCCCACACATGGCTAATGTGTAAGTTAAAGTCTACAGGCTTAGAAAATATAGTTTATAAATGGATAGAAAACTGGCTAAAAGATTGTATTAAGAAAGTAGTAATTAATGTCATTGAATGGTCTAAGGCAATGGTTTCTAAACTGTGGCCCGCGGGCCGGATGCTGCCCTTTGCTTGCCTTTATCCGACCCTTGTGGCACTAATCATCCCACTAATAAGAACGAGCCCAACATCCCCCGGTTTGGTTTGCACCAGAACATGCGAACAGGCTAAAGACTTGGACAAACACACGAACACCATTAAAGTCTATGGGACACTAACATGAAAAATCAAAAGTACTCATTTTAAAGGCTTATATGCAAGTTATTGCCATAAAAAGTACCATAAAAAGTGTCTGTAGACCCGGGTCCTGCCCCGGGGGATATGTATCAATGCAAAAAAAAATTTAAAAACAGCCGTTTTTTCAGTAGCAGTGATTTTTTTAATGCTTAAAGTGAAACAATAAAAATGAAATATTCCTTTAAATAACATGCCTGGGGGGTGTCTATAGTATGCCTGTAAAGTGGCGCATTTTTTCCATGTTTAGAACAATACCACAGCAAAATGACATTTCTAAAGGAAAAATTGTCATTTAAAACTGATCGCGGCTGTAATGAATTGTCAGGTCTCGGCAATATAGATAAAACTTTTTTTAAAAACGGCATGGGTTCCCCCCGCAATCTTATCCGAGCACGCAACCTGGCAGGCTGCAGGAAAAGAGGGTGGGACGAGAGAGCGCCCCACCCCCTCTTGAACCGTACCAGGCCACATGCCCTCAACATGAGGAGGGTGCTTTGGGGTCTGACCCCAAAGCACCTTGTCCCCATGTTGATGGGAACAAGGGCCTCATCCCCATAACCCTTGCCCAGTGGTTGTGGGGGTATGCAGGTAGGGAGCTTATTGGAATCTGGAAGCCCCCTTTAACAAGGGGTGCCCCAGATCCGGCCCCCCCCATGTAAAAATGTCCAGCGATGTAAATTCATGCCGCCCGATGGACTGAAAAAAAAAAGCCACAACAGTTCTGCCTCTGTGGGAGGCTCCCGCTGAATGATGTGAATAAGTGAACTTTTGCGCCTTTTTTTTGGTCCGTCTGGCGGCCAAAAATGTCCGCTGGACATTTTAATTTTTTTTATTTTTTAATAAAGGACTTGTCCCACGCTGTCTCTTTTCTTTTTTACCATTTTTGACACTTTTTTTGTGAAATGGTAGGGGTACAATGTACCCCGTTACCAACTCACATAGGGGGGCTGGGATCTGGGGGTCCCCTTGTTAAAGGAGGCTTCCAGATTCCAATAAGCCCTCCGCCTACATACCCCCACAACCACTGGGCAAGGGTTGTGGGGTTGAGGCCCTTGTCCCCATCAACATGGGGACAAGGTGCTTTGGGGTCAGACCCCAAAGCACCCTTCCCATGTTGAGGGCATGTGGCCTGGTATGGTTCAGGAAGGGAGGCTCTCTTGTCACCCCTCTTTTCCTGCAGCCTGCCAGGTTGAATGCTTGGATAAGGGTCTGCTATGGATTTTGGGGGGACCCCTACGCCATTTTTTTTAAATTTTGGCACAGGGTTCCCCTTAAAATCAGGCCTGGTATGGATTTTGGGGGGAACCCTACGCCTTTTTTTTTTATTTGGGGCAGGGTTCCCCTTAATTTACATACCAGACCTGAAGGGCCTGGTATGGATTTTGGGGGGAACCCCACGCAATTTTTTTTTATTTTTTGGTTCGGGGTTCCCCTTAATATTCATACCAGACCCAAAGGGCCTGGTAATGGACTGGGGGGAACACATGCCATTTTTTTCAATGAGTTTTATCAATATTGCCGAGACCCGACAATTCATTACAGCCGCTATCAGTTTTAAATGACAATTTTTCCTTTAGAAATGTCATTTTGCTGTGGTACTGTTCTAAACACGGGAAAAATGCGCCACTTTGCAGGCATACTATAGACACCCCCAGGCATGATATTTAAAGGAATACTTCATTTTTATTATTTCACTTTAAGCATTAAAACAAATCACTGCTCCTGAAAAAACGGACCCAGGTCCCCAAACACTTTTTATGACAATAACATGCATATAAGCCTTTAAAATAAGCACTTTTGATTTTTCATGTTAATGTCCAATAGACTTTAACGATGTTCCACGGCTTTCAAATTTGCTGCGAACGCCGCTTAATGTTTGTTGTTCGGCCCGAACTTATGCTCGGGCCAAACCGTTCGCCCATCCCTGCCCACTAACACCAACGCTAATGCACCATTCCTTCCACTGAGGTGAAGCATAATTCTTCCCACTGACACCAACAATGAGGCATGATTCCTTCCACTACTGCCAATATTTTCCAGAATCATGTTTATTGTCAATAAAAGTCATGTTATACAGAAGCGTAACAGAATGAAGGTACATAAGAAGTAGTATAGTGGTTTTGAGTAGAGTTTGTGGTACAATGAACATCTATTCAATACTATACAGCAAGTTCAACTTTTCTGGTAATGAACAGAAGTTTGATATAACCGTAAATAATTATACTCTAATAGTAAACGTTCAAACAGGAAAGTCTTTGCCCAGAGTCGAGTCAGTGAGTATGTTTTGTTTTGGGGACCCTGCTAGGTTTTCGTATGTTTTGTGCGATGACCTAAAGCTAAGTGTTATTAAATCAATCGGGGAGCTTATGAGTTATCGTTTGTCTTAAGAAGGCACCTTATGAATGGTGTGGATAGTGATAAGTGGCCGTCAGGTATGAGCAAGTGTATGTGTGGGTTCGCTCAATCGTGTGTTCAATTGTTATTTATTAGTGTGGGGTCCTGGAGATATCTTTGTGTGTAGAGTTGCTGTTCATTGTATATTGCCTCTGGGCGTGTTAATGTGTGATAGGATTGCGGTCACCGGACCACAAGCAATCCTACTATTAGTTGGGCAGGAGGGATGGAATTTCTGTATCGTGGGGGATGGGGATTAGAAGTTTAGAAATAGTAGGTAGGAAAGGAAGGAGTAAAGCGGGTATGGGATAATTATTATGTCGTTGTTATTATCAAGTAGAGTCCCGTACAGGAGGGGGGGTGATGAGAAGGGTGAGATAAAAAGGGGGGGGATTAAATGAGATAGAAGGGTAAAAGAGAATATAGCGAGTCCTCCTCCGACAAAGTCCCAAATGACAGTGTAGGATCTTAGGATAACAGATCCGCATATTCGGCTGTCGTTTGGAAATGTTGCCAGCATGACCAAATAGTTCTGAATTTGGAGGGCGTATCTTTGGCTTGGTGAATCAGTTCCTCCATTTCAGCTACTTTAGATATTCGTTTGAGCCATTCTGCTATAGTAGGGGGTTTGGAAGACTTCCAGAGAATCGGGATGCACATTTTTGCCGTGTTGATCATATGTAGGGCAAGAGAGCGGTGGTAGTCTTTTTTTGGGATGGAGGAGTGATGTAGCAACATTTGGGCAGGGGTGAATTCAATCTGATAGGTGGTAATGTTAGTGGTAATACGTTGGACTTCTTTCCAAAAGGTTTGAATGAGTGGACAGGACCACCATAGATGGACCATGGAGCCTTCTCCCTCTGAGCATCTCCAACAGGTGGAAGGGATAGCAGGGGAAATTTTGTGGAGCTTAAGGGGGGTTTTGTACCATTTAGAGAAGATCTTAAAACCATTTTCTTGTGCTGACACGTTAATTGAACCTTTGTGGATGTAGGAGTATATGTTTTCCCATTCTTGGTCTGATAGATCTAATGCTAATTCTCTTTCCCAACTGCGAGTGGCTATGTTGGATTTGGGGCTGTGTTCAGAGAAAAGGAGAGCGTAGATTTCTGAAATCACATGTCTCTGTGGTTTCGTCTTGGAGCATAGAGCTTCAAAAGGTGTGAGTTGTCTGGAGTATTCGGTATTCTTGTGTGGGTGTTTAAGAAAGTGCCGTATTTGATTGTACGTCAAAAGAGGAAAGGGTCTTCCTGACGTGTGTGTGGGTAAATTAGTAAGAGCTAGGAAGGTGTTTCCGGAGAAGAAATGTTTTGCGCGTATATCGTCTTGGGGCCAGTATCCCTCAAGGAATGTAGTGGGTATACCCGGTGGGAAATCTGTGTTATTTCGGAGTGGTGTTAATGGGCCTGGGATAGAGGAAATGTGATGTTTTTGGCACATTGTCTTAAACGAGTGAAGTGTGGAGGAGATCAAGGGGTGTTGTGTGCACTCCATAGGTATCTGTCTTGAGGGAGTCCAAGGTAATTGTTTAACTGGGACCGTTGAGAATTAATTTTCAATTTGCGTCCAGGCTTTAGTGTGGGAGTGAACATTCCAGTCAACTATTCTAGATAGTTGGCATGCCCTGTGGTATTTGGCAATGTCTGGGAGAGCTATACCTCCTTTTAATTTGGGTAAAGAAAGTCTTTCAAAACTAAGCCTAGGGCGTTTTTTTCCCCATATAAATTCGCTGCACGCCCTGCGGTACGATGCAAAGAAAGCTTGCAGTAATCTTATGGGGACTGTTTGCATGACATATAGTATTCTTGGTAGAATGTTCATTTTAATTATCAACGCCCTCCCAAACCAAGAAAAGATACCCGTTGACCAGGACTTAAGGTCTTTTTGAATTTGCTGGAGGATCGGTATGTAGTTTTTAAGATAAAGATCAGATAGGTGGATCGGTATGCGGATCCCTAGGTAGTTGATCGCATCTCGGGTCCACTTGAAGGGGAAGTTGGATTGACAGGATTCTAGGGTTTCCTTCTGTAGGGAGACGTTCAGGGCTTCGGATTTTGTGAAGTTGATTTGTAAGTTGGTTAGGAAGTTAAATGTGTCAAGGTCCTTAAGTAGATTGGGCAATGTAATGTGGGGATCAGTCAGGAACAAGAGGATGTCATCTGCGAAAGCAGATAGCTTATATGTATGTTTTGAGACGGAGACTCCTTTGATGTCTGGATTAGAGCGTAAGCGTTGAAGGAGTGGTTCTAAGGTAAGGATAAATATTAACGGTGAAAGCGGGCATCCCTAACGTGTCCCGTTTGACATGGAGAAGGCATCCGACAGGTGTCCATTAACACGGACCTGTGCTGTAGGGGAGGCGTAGAGTGCCATTATAAATTGTAACATACGATCTCGTATACCGATCATTCTAAGTGCTGCCGACATATGGTCCCACGCCACCCTGTCGAATGCCTTCTCCGCGTCAAGAGACAAGAAGAACCCTTGCTGTTGGGTTAAAGTCAACCATTTGTGTATGTTGATCGCCTTGGTTGTATTGTCTCTAGCCTCCCTGCCCGGTATAAAACCCACCTGGTCTAATGAGATGAGGTTAGGCAGGAGGGGCAAAAGACGATTAGCTAATATCTTGGCGTAGATTTTGAGATCAAAATTCAGTAGTGATATTGGGCGGTAGTTCGACACCTGAGATGGATCTTTATTGGGCTTAGGTATTACAGTTATGTGTGCTGTTAATAGGTCTCTAGGTGGGGGATTGTCTGAGGATAGGGAGTTGAATGCCTTCAGGAAATGTGGTTTGAGGGTGTCAGAGTATCAGAGTAAGTTTTATAATATCCGGTCGTCAGACCGTCCGGGCCGGGGTTCTTGCCGGTCTTCAATTGTTTTAGAACCACATCCATTTCAGCTGGGGATATGGGTTGTTCCAGATCGTTAGCTTCTGCATTGGATATGTGCTTGGGACTGTATTTTGTGAGGAAATCGTGGATGGCTTTAGTTCTGTGGTTGTCTGCCCTCTGTGGGTTGGGGGTATGTAGGTTGTACAGCTGGGAGTAATAGTGTACAAATTGCCTGGCTATTTGGTCATTGGATACTATTTTTTTCCCAGTAGCGTCCCCTATCGAGTGGATCGATGTGTTTGCTTTCTTGGCTCGGAGAGCTTGTGCTAAGATTTTGCCTGACTTATTGCCATATTCATAGAATATTTTTTGGGAGAGTATATAATTTTGTTTCGTTTGCTTGTTTAGAGCCTCTAGGAGGTCAGTCCTAGCTCGGAGCAGTTCCGGGAGGGACGTCAGTGCTTGGGAGGTTTTGTGTGCTGTTTCCAATGATTGTATATGGGAAGTCAATATATTTATGTGTTCCTGTCTTTCCTTCCTGCGTGTAGCCGAGAGTCCTATTAATTCTCCCCGTATGGTGCTTTTATGTGCTTCCCATCGCATCATAGGCGAGATATCAGGAGAGTCATTTTCCTTAAAGTAAAGCACGAGGCGTTCTTGTATGGCCGCCATTGTGGCGGTGTCCGTGAGAAGCGAGGGGTCTAGACGCCAAATTTGGGGTCGGGGATTAGTGTTTGAGAATGTCAACGTCATGGATATTGGGTGGTGATCTGAAAGATACATGGGGTCAATGGTGGCTGTACTTAGCATCGGTAGGTCCCTTTGCGAAAGGAATAAATAATCTAGTCTGGAGTATCTGTTATGGGGGGTCGAATAAAATGTAAAATCTTTCTCGTTCGGGTGAAGTGTACGCCAAGAGTCATGTAGTGACAGTTCTTTTAGTTGTGATTTATTTGCACGTAATGCGCTATAAGGTAGGGTTGAGGAGCCAGACGAGGTATCCTGTAAGGGATTCAGAGGAACGTTGAGTCTCCTCCTAGGATAAGAAGGCCTTCTTGGAACAGTGAGTGAGTTTTTGTAAGGTGGACCTGAAAAAGGGGACTTGTTTCATGTTAGGTGCATATATGTTGGCCAGGGTGATTCATTTTCCATGTAGCGTGCCTTTGACAAAAAGGTATCGCGCTTCTGTGTCTATGCATGTTTCTTTAACGTGGAACGGGCAATATTTAGTGAATAGGATAGAGACTCCTTTTGATTTTGTGGAGTTATTAGTTGCGTGGATGAAGGTTGGAAAGCGGTAGTTGGAGAGTTTGGGGGTGGAGTCTGTTCTAAAATGGGTCTCTTGAAGAAAGACAATGTCCGCTTTGTTTTTTTGTAAGGAAAGTAGTAATTGAGAGCATTTTTCGGGGATGTTAAGTCCCTGTATATTTAGGGATATTACTTTAATTGTTTTATTTTTGATAGTTGGTGTTTGCGGCATATTGATGGAGATGTTAAAGTTTAGAGGAGCTGGTAAAGGAGGATAGGAGGGTTTTGTAGTGTTGTGAGACTTTGTCGGAGGAGGAGGAGGAGGAGAGATTGAGAAAGGAGATTAGACTGGAATAGCAAAGAGTCCGCGACTTTTTGAGGGGGGTATTGGTGATGCTTATGGGTTTGAGAACGTGGATGGGGGTCGAAAAATACAATAGTTTTGTATTTCAGTCTTGTGCGTCTGTGGGTGAAGATGTTCGGGGAGCTCGTGTGAGTGTGTGATCGTTTCCGGTGATTAGCGAGATCCTGCTCACTTATCCGTAGAAAGTATATACCTGTGGTTAGGTATGACCGGAGTGAGTCAGTGGCGGGTGGTGAAGTCTGGTATATATGTCAGGAGTTGCGGGTATGGGGGTATGGGCGCCACTGACGTGAGGAGCGGCTGAAATCGGTAGGAAGAGGTGAGGTTCGGAGAGGAGTGGTTTCCCGCTAAACAGAGAGGAGATGTGAGCTTGTGGAGGAGGTTGAAATAGGTGACAGACTAATGTTGAGGTGCAACCTGGGGATTGTGTGAATATGTAAGTGTAGTATATATAATATGGATCAGAGTTGATAGTGTTATTAAGGAGGACAGCAAATTACGTGTATGGGGAGAGACTGTAATTTGGAATGAAAGTGCATTCTATGTGTTTATTCAGTGTACTCCTGGTGCCTAACACTATAATCAGGGTGCCGTCTAGGCAGGTGTTATGCTAAATATTGTCTTGTAGGCAATACAGAGTGTTTGGTAACCATGTATAATAGAGGATCATAGACAATCCTTAAAAATGAGAAATGACTAATAAACTTATGCTATACAAAACTCAGAACAGTGGTTTCCCTTATACGTCATGCTGTCAACCTTGGTCTATCCGTTATGGGCTGAAATGGCTACTACCCTTTTCGCGGGGTGATTAGGTCCGGGCCTTATGTCATATCTTGTCAAGGGTTAATATGATGTGAACAGTATCTGTGGCTTGGTGCGCTCATGGACCGAGCGGTCATTGAATAGGTAGGAACCGGATCTTTGAGGTAAGAGGGAACAAGGTCTGCATATCAAGTGTGCCCGGGGCTACACATAGATAGATTGATATGCTAGTTGGAGTTCAGTCTCCTATGTTGCCGTGGGGATAGTAGGAGCTTACAGATGTAGCTGTCACCTGTGTCCCAGAGCTGCGGTGGGTATGTTTTCGGAGCATGAACCATGTGCTTTGGTTCGTTAAAGAGACACTGCTCAAAGCCAGAGAGGAGACTGAGGGTTCACCCTAGTCACATGAGGTGATGCTATCATTATAAAAAAGAGAGATATCCTAATCAGGTGGAGTGATACTCGAATAGTGGGTCCAGGGAGCCCCTCAGCCACCTATGGAGGGTGTTGTCTTGGGGTGAGGTTCCCTAGTATAATTGGGCCTTGTTTTCAATGCTCTAGTGGAACGGGGGATTATCCCGTTATAACAGAAGGATGTAAACCCAATAATGGTTCAGTAGGGTGGCGGAGAGTGCGGGCACTGTGAAGCACCTGCAGCAGCTCCCGTCGCATGTGGATGTATGACAAAATGGGTAATCGCCGGTCGATATAGTAGTGAGTTCAGCGAGTCTGAATTTCAGCACTAGGACCCCAGCTATTAATTATGTACATTGTAATACGCAACCTAGAATTATAGGCGGTGATGATCCGTAGGAGTCTAGTCTCCCTTACTGTTAAGCAGGAAGTGGGGTAGCCAAGTTTGTGGTTGAATTGGGTGGGTCAGTGCGATGAACAATCTCGCCAATAACCAGCTGTGTGTTGGGCAAGAACCGTGTGGAGTCGGATCATGCTCATAGCGCCTTGATCGGACAAATTTGCTCGTAACGTCAGTTGCGGTTTGCACATTTGTAGTGGTATATCGTGTAGTACCTTTTTATGCAATCCCACGGATCATCACTCCTACCATCATTTTATACGCATGTCTAGAGCAGTGGTATTAATAAGAAAAGAAAAAACAAACGTAGATAAAAATTTGGAGACATCAAGAAAGCAATAATATGGCATGTAAATATGATCATGTTACCGCCTCCCCTACCCTCATTCTAAGGCAAGGGGGGGGGAGGTTTCAGTACAGGGAAGGATACGTGGGCTGTGTGTTCAAGTTTGTCAAAGATGACCAGAGCATTGTAAGCTGAAATGTCATTCCTTGTCAGGGTTTTTGATTACCTCCTGTAGTGAAGAAATTGTTGATCCGCAGCTATTGTTCTTGTTTGACATCATAGCTCAGTGTGGTGTCATTCTTACCATCCTTGTTGTGGTGTCTGGAGCAGAGTGGAAGAGGCAGGTTTAAACGCCTAGGGTTGAGGGGTGACTGGTTGATAGCAGAGAAAATAAGCGCAGCATGACACTAACCAGGGAAAACCCAGAACACAACCTAATGAAACCTGTGGAACGAAGGGCAGTGGGAAAACAGAGTCTCCGAATATTGCACGTTCTGGTGTTGCTGCTCAGCGGTCTCGACGTGCTCTCCTGGTCTGCGGGGTATTCATCGGGCTGGAGCCGCTATCTGTGCCTGGAGCTTGGAGACGGTGTCTGGCTTCCGATGGGGATCGCTGCCTCCTGTAGTGGTGCAATTGAGTGTCCATTGGTTCGTTGTCAGGCGGGAGTTTTCTAGGAGCCGGAGGGTGGAATTCCGCTTACCACTCGGGGACCTCTGTGAAAGGTATGTCCAGGGTGTCGCAGAAATAGTGCAGAGTAGTGCGGAGCGACCCTGATATGAGGCTGACAGGCCGAAGGGGAATTTCCACCTGTATGCAATTTTCTTGAGCACGCAGCACTTCCAACAGGGGGCGTAATTCTCTGCGCCGTTACAATGTAATTGTAGAGAGGTCTTGGAAAAGACGTATGTCCGCGCCATTGTGTGAAAGCTTTGTAGCGGTGCAGGCCTTACGCAGGAGCTCTTCTTTCAGTTGGTAGTCTATGATATGGCAAATAACATCCCTGGGTGGGTCCGCGTCTCTCCCCCGTGGACGTAGGGCGCGATGAATGCGTTCCATACCTGGGGGTAGTGGGGGGTTTATCCAGGAGGCCGTTAAAGAAGTGGGAGACCTCTGCCTACAGCCTGTCTGCTTCGGTCGATTCCAGCAGGCCTCGCACCCGCAGATTATGGCGCCTGCCGCGGTTGTCCAAATCCTCCATGTGCCGGTTGAGGTCCCGTAGCTGTAGAGTGTGGGTATCTAGGACCTGACACGTACGGCGGAGCACAGTGGAGTGTGTTGTAGTCGTCTTCTCCACTTCTTGGACCCTGCCTGCAATCGCTTGTATGTCAATCTTGAGATCCGTGATCACGGCTGTCAGAGCCGCCGTGAGGGTGTTTTTTATATCCATTGCCACGGAGTGTAAGTCCTGGAGGCTGGATTGAGAGTGCGGTGTGAGAATAACCGCGCCATTATCTGGGGACGACAAGGTCTCTGTTGCTAGGCCTGCTGTCTGAGGAGAGTCTCGTGTGGGCACCATGTTGCCAGAATGGGAGCGGAACATTTCTGGGATATTTTGGCTAATCCTGCCGTTCAGGTCTCGGGGGGACCTGGATCTGGATGCGGAGGAGCTGCGGGAAGAGGTCCCCATGTTTTCTTCGTGTTAAGGTGGATGTCCAACCTCTGTTGTAGTCAGATTATTCTCTCTGTCAGCGGGAGCAAAAGAATTAAGCTGCCATCTTCTCCCGAGGTCAGGCCACGCCCCCCCCCCACTACTGCCAATAATGGGGTAATATTGCTCCCACTGACACCAATGATGGGGCACTATTCCTCCCATTGACACCAATGATGGGACACCATTCCTCCCATCAATACCAATTATGGGACACTATTTCTCCTCCTACTGATTACAGGCGCTATGTCATTTTTTACTCTAACTCACCATCAAGCTTGAGGCATAATTTACATTGACTCTGGGATATTTTCTACTCCTAATGGCCACAGTATGGCCCCTAAAAATGTCTGAAGAACAGTAAACTGGCTCTTTGTTTAGAAGGTTTGGAGACCCTTGGTCTAAGTTTATTAATGGTGTACCCCAAAGTTCAATGTTTGGACTCTTACTTTTACCATATTTATAAATTATATAGAATTTGGGATTAAAAGTATATGTAAGTCTATGAATGGGGCTCAGGCTAAGCGTCCTGTTGTGTATTTGGTAAGTTCTGTGTATTGCCATTTTAAGAGAATGTTATGGCATGTCTGCTCAAAGGACCTTAAGAAATAGTAGGAGGAGTTGGAGCAGTAAGTTTGTCTGAAATTTAAAGATGGGGACCTGTTAACAGTCTGTTTGCATGTCTGAGACACATCATTGGTGACAAGGACACCTGGACCCTATGTGCAGCATCCAGATAAATTTCTGCAGCATCCAGGAAAGCCTCTGGTATCAACAATTTTCTGGGAGCAGATTTTTCATACATAGATTCAGTACAAGCCCTGGAACAGTATATTAAACCAACCACAAATGCTTTAATAGCCAGAGTTCATTTTTGCAGACACTGTCAGGGTGAGGGAACATCTATTCACCACTCTGTTGGCCATGGTCACTGTAGATCAACAGAGATAAGATGGTAGCTTCCTTGGCTGTAAAAGGATAGCAGGGTTTAGTTCCACTTGGCAGCACACAATACTAGGCCAAATTTGTGGGTAAATGGCTGGGTTGTTAAATGTTTATAACAAAAGCTATTACTTTTCAAGCATAGCCTGCTGGAGCATGATTAGCAACAATTGCCACTTAGAGAACATTTAGACTGGATGCAGTTTATAAAGTATACTGTAATTAAAAGTACTATCTGAATATTTAGCAGATCCCTACATTGGTAGAAAAATATTTCTGAAACAATTATCATCATCATCATCCTCATAATGACAATGGTGTGGTGATTTAATGGACACCCATACAGTGTATCTGGCATACAACTGAATCAACCTGTGACTGATAAAACAGACTCAATGAGCCATTAAAACTCTCTTTTTCTCATTTTGATACCCTATGCTGAGAGGGCAGATGGGAATAACCATATGTCCCTTCTGTTCTTCTATATCTACACGTAGTCTGTGTTTCCTCAAACTTACAATTTAATTTCAAAACAGTAAGATATTATTATTAAAATATTTTGATTTATGCCTTCACATCACTGGAAATCTGTCCCCCATTTTAACGCTCAGTGAATCTCCTCAGCCATTCTCAGCATTTACAGCCTCTACCAAGTGTGGAAGAGGATCGCTCCAAGCTTTCATACAGCAGTCAGCATGAGTTATTTAAACTTTTCAATACCCCTGCCAGGAATTCTTTGAAAATCAAATTAAATTGTTATGAAAATCTGTAGCACTAATTTAAAAAAGTAGAGAACATAAGAAGCCAAGCCCCAGGTGAAAGAAAGTAAATATAATTTATTTTCAAGCTTTGCTTCATGAATCATTAAGTCTCGCTGGTTGGGATTGCCCGAAGTGACAAAGACCCTGTCACATCTGAGCCTCTAACAGCACTGTGATCATAACAAATGGCCACCATTAATAACCTGAGTTTGAAAGCGGCTGTATCGAGTAATTACTTTAAGTCACCTGAAAGATGAAAAGCAGATGGGAAGGGTTTAAGGGTGCGGAAACAGTTCAAGCTGCCGTTTTCCTTTTGTTCCCTGTGAAACTGTGGAATGAAATTATGGAATTCTGCAAAGTAAAATGGTTTATGTATAATAAATCAAGCTGTTGAGGTGGTTGGTCTTGTATCCTACATCAGGAACCATTGAGGCTCAGCTTATGTGGAAGAAATATGAACTAAGCCACAGCAGGTGAATACAAATGATCATTGTGAAGAATCTCAGCATCCTGGGTCCTGGTACATTATAAAACAAAATATGAAGGAAATACACTTAATGTGGATGGGTAAACAGAGAAAAAACTGTTGCTCTAGGCTAATTGAGCGCTAATTACATGTCAGAAGATCTACATGCATAGTCATGTAATCTGCTAAAAGGGAAGAACCAAGTAAAGATATGCTCCATTGACAAGCACTAATGGGGTCCAGCGGCAACATTTTCCCCAGGAAATGTATTTAAGCCCTTCTGTACCATAATGTGGCATATTTAATGGAAAGAAGAGCAATCTGCACAAGTGTGTGCCATTTAATTGCAGCAAAATGTGTTATTTGGGATTAGACAAAAATATATTAAAAATCCCAGCTTGTTTATTTTTCTGTGTGTTGTTGGGGGGATTTCTTTTCTCTTACTACCCTAGAGGTACAAAAGGATGTGATAGGAAATCTCTACAAAATTACCCCTTTAAACAGCTGTCACTGAACCAGATGTATCAATTAAAATAGGAACCACATATAAGGCTTTCAGTGGATGAAAGTGCCCCTCTACTGTCTTAGATTGTTTGAGCATGTGACTTTAGGCATGTGACATTAGGCAGTATGCTTCACTAGACCCAAAGGCTGTAAGGTTTTGGTATCTGACAAGCTAAGCTCATATTTCACAGTTAGTTTTATTTCCATTAATAAACTGGGTTTGTACCAAAAGAAAAAAAAAAATCTGCTGTTTTATTTAATTCCCGTAATGTGTCCACCAAAGCTTCTCTATTGATCTTGAGTGACATATTCACTATTTCTTATCCTCTTACCTAGAAAGCTCCTTATTCTCCTTTCCATTCCATTAGCACTCCTGTCTCTAATTGCTAATTAGTTCTACCTAATACAGTTCAGTGATGTTCCTACTCATAGAATTAATGGATTTCCTTCAGGGTCAGGTGAAGCTTTACTCTCATCCGTATGTGTATCTATAAATCATTATAAAGGGTTCTTTATATTCACAGACACAGTGACAGAAGCTGATATTTTATCTTCCTCTGCCTATTGACAGGACTTCCTTTCCTTAACAAATCTTCAACCTGCATTCTTTATGGTAATGATTGCATCGTATCCACTAACACTACATATGGATACTTCATGAAATTAAGTGCAATTTGTCATTTTCAAATAATTTTTTTTTTACCAGATTTCAAGTTCTTTTTACCAGCATACGCTAACTCTAAATCATACTATATTTTAAAAGGATATCTAAAACCAAAACTTTTTAAAATATTGTGGATAGAGTAGGAAACGGTTAAAAGCTTTGTTTTTTGTTTATTTATTTTTTTTGCCATTTAGTCCTATTGGGTGAATGATCCTTATTTCTTTTATGTTGAAAACAACAGGAGTCATGAGGAAAGGCTCTGCAAAAATTGGAAACTCTCTCTCTCACATAAAGTTTTCACCAAAACAGGTAGACCTCATTGAAAGATTTCTTCTTTTCCTGTTTTTCTGACAACTTCAAATTTTGGATTTTTTCTCATGTAGAGAGTGTGAATCTCCCCAGCGAGGACCCAGATAGCATTAGGAGAGATTCTAGCCCTTCCCCATTCTATCCAAAGCTTAGAAAAACGTTTTGGCTTTATATCAATTTTAAGTTTACAAAGGCATATGCAAATATTTTTTTTCCGTAGTTCACTGCTTACAGTAACATCACTTTGATCCTTCACACCAGTATAATGCTTTGTACTTTTCAGATGTGGTGGACAGATGGTCCCCATGAGAAGGAACAAATTTTGAAACATAATACCATTGCTCCCTGTTCATAGACCATCTTGCCATAGTGCTATCTGAACAAACCCACAGTATGTACTGCTCAGAATTGCACCTATTTCCGGTTCCGAAGCCGCATGGAGTAGCTGCCTCTCACACCAGCTCCCGCAGCTAGACTCCAGAGAAGAAATTTAGATTAGATAAATGGATTGTTTCACTGGCACAAGAGCACCTTATTCATCTTAAAAGTTTTTTTTTTGGACTATTGTTTTTTATCTATTGGCACAGGAGCACCTTACCTATTTTAATTAATAGAATACTAGACCATCAAGTGATTTATTTTCATAGCATGTTTATTTGTATATTTTATATTGTTTACACTACTGTGACAGAATAGGCATTTCTGGTAAATCCCTTATGGAGGGGGATTCAACCAACTTCACATAATTATTTCAACTATCAACTGTTTTAGATAGTATTTAATCACATTTTATAATTTTTTATCTCCAGCATCACATACATACAATTTTTATTCTCAGCACCACATACACATATTTTATTTAACCACTTGCCTACTGGGCCAATTCTGACACTTCTCTCATATGTGTAAAAATCTGTGTTTTTTTTGCTAGAAAATTACTTAACCTCCAAAAAATATATATACATTTTTTAGCACTTTTTTATTAGACTCCAAATCTCTCCTGCCTTTAAAAGCAAAAGATCAAAAAAACATTTTTTGATCTTTTGTTTTAACAAAAAAAAGTCCTTGTTTACATGCCAGAGGAACTGGAAGTGACGTAATTCACCACTTCTAAAAGTGATCCAGCAGCGAATTCGCCACTCGGATCACTTTATCTTGTAGAGAATGGCCGGCTGAAAAAAACAATACCGGGGTTATGGCATATTACTGCAGCCATAACCCCGGTATTCCACTTGCCAACCAGGACGTCATTTGTCTATGGCCCGGTCGGCAAGTGGTTAATATACCAGTTTCCGGTGTAACATATATATTTTTTTGCACATACAACGTTTTAGGGGAATGTCACTGGTCTAGCAGATATTTTATTTCACGTTCAATTGGGTTTTTTTTCATATTCAACTGCACAAATCTTCCTTTCTTCTTACTGGTTTTCCCACTAACTGGCAGTGGAAGTGGGTCTATTAGCATCCCTTTGCAATTCCCCCAAAAATATCTGGTATTAGGTTAATAATAATAAGAACAGCGCCATATCTACTTTGTTTTCCTTTCAGCTTGATAACCCTGACCTACAGCCAAGCCCCAAACTATGGCGATTCTCCTCCTACCTTCAAAATAATTCTGTCTTCTGACTGTACATGGAAAGGCATGGTCTGAATACACCTCAACCAATGCACCACATGCAGACAACCCTAATCTATTCTGGGAAGCAGGCAAGGCCTTTCTCAGAGGACGTATTATTTCTTATGCGGCCTCCTTCAAAAGAAACACACTTAAAAATTACAAAAGGCCAGCTCCCAATTGCACCAAGCTCAACGCTCCCTGTATTCGGATGACTCCCCTGACAATAGGAAGACATGGCAGGTAGCTAAGCAATCCTTTGATACTTGGGCTGAAACCCTGGAATTAATCAAAAAAGTGCACATGGATGCCACCCTCCACAAATTCGGCAACAAGGCAGGTAAACTACTTTCAAGACTCTGTAAGGACCCCCACCACACGACCTATATTACCTCCCTACGAGACTCATCGGGTACCATCAAAACCTCACAAAAAGGCATAAACGAAGCCATGTTACACTACTATTCCTCCTTATACGCAACTGACCCCACTGGCAACCTGACAGCACTCTCTTTTCTTGAGAAAATAACCCTCACCCAAATCTCTCCCTCCCAACTGGATGCTATAAATGCACCCATCTCCCTTCCTGAAATATCAACTGCCATCCGGAACCTAGCCCCTTCTAAAGCCCCAGGCCCTGATGGTTTCATGGGCGAATTCTATAAATCCCTACAATCACCTCTGGAAACCACCCTCTACGAAGTCTATCATCACATATGGTCAGGCGGCCCCTACCCTTTCCACGGGTAACCAAGCCATCATCAAATTATTAGCAAAAAACAGTAAAGACCCACAAGAACCAGGTTCATATAGACCTATTTCCTTTTTAAACATTGATGTCAAGATCCTCTCCAAAATCATTGCTACTAGATTAGCTTCCATTATCCCCTCACTGATACACCCTGTCCAATCGGGGTTTGTGAAAGGCAGGACTGCCACCATGAACATCAGAAAGGGGATGATGGCCCTGGGACACGCTAAATGCAATCCAGAGGGAGACCACGCAATCATAACCCTAGATGCAGAGAAAGCCTTTGATAACGTAAGTTTCAAATGGCTTTCCATGGTCATGACTAAAATAGGATTCTCCAGCCCTTTCAAGCAGGCCCAGATTAAGAGCATCATGGGCCTGGTGCTAAGGATGTTGGTGGGCCTTTTTATGAAAATAAATAAAATGAAAACGCAAACAATTTTTTGTGAAATTTAAATGAAAGAGAGAGAGGGGGTGAGAGAGAGAGGGGGTGAGAGAGAGAGGGGGGGGGAGAGAGAGAGAGATAGAGAGAGAGAGAGAGAGAGAGAGAGAGAGAGAGGGGGGGAGAAAAAGGGGAATAGAGAGAAGGTGAAAGAGAGAGAGGGTGGTAGGGGGTGAAGGGGGTGAGAGAGAGAACAGGGTGAAAGAGAGGGGATGAGAGAGAGAGGGGGGTGGGAGTGAGGGGGTGAGTCTGTGGGGGGCACAGCATAGTACATTACACGGGAGGGGGGGTATAGCACAGTACATCACATGGTTGGCACAACACATTACATGGTGGATACATGGATACAGCATATTTAATGGCGGGCACAGCACATTACGCGGTTGGCACTGCCCAATACAGCACATTACAAGGTAGGCACAGTACATTATATGGTGGGCACAGCACATGACATGGTTGGTACTGCACAACACAACACATTGCATGGTGGGCACAGCTCATGCACACAGTGGGCACAGGACCTTATATGGTGGGCACAGCACATGACATGGCAGGCACAGCTGAGCACATTACATGGTGGGCACTGGACATTACAAGTGGGCACTGCACAGAACATTATATGGTGGGCACTACACATTATATAGTGGGTACTTACATAGCATGGTGGGCACTGCACAGCACATGACAAGGTGGGCACTGCATGACACAGCACAGCACATTACATTGTGAGCACAGCACATTAAATGGTGGACACCACACATGACATGATGAGCCCTGCACACCACATTCCATTGTGGGTACTGCACGGCACATGCCATGGTGGACAATGTACAGCACATTACATTGTGAGTACAGCATATTACATGGTAGGCACTGCATGGTGCAGCACATGACATGGTGGGCACAACACAGCACATGACATGGTGGGCACTGCACAGCAATTTACATGATGGGCACTGCACATGACATGGTGGGCACTGCATGACACAGCACATTACATGGTGGGTACAGCGCATTACATGGTGGGCACTGCATGGCACAGCACATGACGTGGGGGGCACAGCGCATTACATGGTGGGCACTGAATGGCACATAACATTACATGGTGGGCACAACACATTACATGGTGGGCACTGCATGGTATAGCACATTTCATGGTGGGAAATGCAACTGCACATTACATGTTAGGAACTGCACATGACATGGTGGGCACTGTTGAACAGCACAGCACATTACACAGTGGGCACAACACACTACATGCTGGGCACAGCACATGGCAGGGTGGGCACAGCATAGCACATGACATGGTGGGCGCTGCACATGACATGGTGGGCGCTGCACATTACACGGTGGGCACTGCACATTACATGGTGGGATCACTGTATGGCACAGCACATGACATGGTGGACACTGCAAATTACATAGCGGGCATTGCAAGGCACAGCCATGACATGGTGGGCATTGCACATGACATGGTTGGCACTGGATGGCACATCACATGACATGGTGGGCACTGCACATTACATGGTGGGCAATGCAAGGCACAGCACATGACATGGTGGGCACTGCACATTACATGGTGGGCACTGCAAGGCACAGCATGACATAGTGGGCACTGCACATCACATGAAGGGCAATGCAATGCACAGCACATGACATGGTCAGCACAGCGCATTACATGGTGGGCACTGCAATGTACAGCAAATGACATACTGGACACAGCACATTACATGGGGGGCACTGCAAGGCACATGACATGACATGGTGGGCACAGCACATTACATGGGGGGCACTGCAAGGCACATGACATGACATGGTGGGCACAGCGCATTACATAGTGGGCACTGAATGGCACATAACATTACATGGTGGGCACAACACATTACATGGTGGGCACTGCATGGCATAGCACGTTTCATGGTGGGAAATGCAACTGCACATTACATGTTAGGAACTGCACATGACATGGTGGGCACTGCAAGGCACAGCATGACATAGTGGGCACTGCACATCACATGAAGGGCAATGCAATGCACAGCACATGACATTGTTCAGCACAGCGCATTACATGGTGGGCACTGCAACGTACAGCAAATGACATACTGGACACAGCACAATACATGGGGGGCACTGCAAGGCACATGACATGGTGGGCACAGCACATTACATGGGGGGCACTGCAAGGCACATGACATGACATGGTGGGCACAGCACATCACATGGGGGCACTGCAAGGCACATGACATGACATGGTGGGCACAGCACATTACATGGGGGGGCACTGCAAGGCACATGACATGACATGGTGGGCACAGAACATTACATGGGGACACTGCAAGGCACATGACATGACATGGTGGGCACAGCACATTACATGAGGGGCACTGCAATGCACATGACATGGTGGGCACAGAACTTTACATAGTGGGCACTGCAATGCACATGACAGGACATGGTGGGCACAGAACATTACATGGGGGCACTGCAAGGCACATGACATGACATGGTGGGCACAGCACATTACATGGGGGCACTGCAAGGCATATGACATGACATGGTGGGCACAGCACATTACATGGGGGGCACTGCAAGGCACATGACATGACATGCGGGGCACTGCAATGCACATGACATGGTGGGCACAGCACTTTACATAGTGGGCACTGCAATGCACATGACATGGTGGGCACAGCACATTACATGGGGGACACTGCAATGCACATGGCATGGTGGGCACAGCACATTACATAGTGGGCACTGCAATGCACATGACATGGTGGGCACAGCACATTACATAGTGGGCACTGCAATGCACATGACAGGACATGGTGGGCACAGCACATTACATGGGGGGCACTGCAAGGCACTGCAAGGCACATGACATGGTGGGCACTGGGCACAAGAGAGCACATTACATGGGGGAAGCAGCAGTCTGTCCCCTAGCACAATAATTACACAACATCCCCCTAACAAATGTACTGACCTTATCATAACAGCATGGGAGATGTCCTTCCTCCCGGGCTCCTGCTGGTTAGGACATCAGCGCCCCTCCCCCAGACACTGAGGATCTGTGTGAGTGGAACAGATCCTGTGATAGGGGTCAGGCATCGGCAGAGACAAGACTTGCACTGACTTGTCTCCTCCATGTGAGCACAGAGGGCTCCTCTTCCTTCAGGAAGGCACACAGGAATTGACAAGCCACTGCCATGGGCCTATATTGAGGGAGGGTCCTGGAGCTGCAGCTCCACCAGCCCCTATGTTAATCCAGCCCTGCTTTCAAGCACCTTATCAATACCATGTACACCGCCCCGGCGGCTAGGCTTGTAGCGGCAGGCCTCCTCTCAGATGAATTCCACCTTCACAAAGGCATGAGACAGGTTTGTCGCCTTCCCCACTCCTTTTCAACTTTGCATTGGAACCCCTGTCCAGGTACCTATCTTGCAAAGCCCCATTACATGGCATCAACATCAGCAAACACGAATTACGAATTTTACTCTTCGCTGACAATGTACTTATTTTCTCAGCGAACCCCACCTCTGACATGCTCACAATTAAATCAATTTTTGACCAATTTAGACTTTGCTCTGGCCTCCGCATAAATTACAACAAAAGTGAAATCCTCCCCATAGGCACCCATTCCAACCCTCCCTGGACCCACCAATCCATATTCACTGTCGCTAAATCCCACATCACCTACTTAGGAAAAAAATAGGGAAACTACCCTCCTCTCTCAACCACCACAACTATCCCCCCTACTCACAAAAATCTCTCAGGAACTAGATAACTGGATGGATCTCCCCCTTTCGCTCCTGGGAAGATGTAATCTGGTGAAAATGGTCAGTTTTGCCCGCCTACTATTCCCGCTTCAAACCATTGCTTTGCTTTTGCACCATAAAGACACAAAATTTCTCAACACTGCCATCTCTGAATTCCTTTGGCGAAACAAGAGACCACGCATAGCCTTCACAAAGCTATATCTGCCCAGACGCAAAGGGGGTATTAGCCTCCCAAACATCAGAACCTACAATTTAGCCTGTCTATTGAGGACAGGCCTGGACTGGGTAGCCCAAAAGTCTTGCTACTCCAATCATCACCTGGAAACCGCAGTGGTACACCCATACTCATTGGTTGTCCTCCTCCAAATGGAAATCCCTTCCACCGCCACTTCAACATAACCTCCTACTACGGGACACAGCTATTGCTTGGAGAGAAGCCAGGAAAAGCCTCAAACTCTCACCCTTCATATCCAGCCACCTTCCGATACAAGGAAACCCAAGCTTCCCTCCAGGTCTGGAACATCAACCCTACGTCACATGGCAGAACGGCCTCACAAAATTTTCGCTACTATGTGACTTGGAGACTGGTCGCCCTATCAAATTCCAAATTCCTGACAAATTCTCGCTTCTTCAATCGCATGCCTTTCAAAATAGACAATGCATCAGCTTTCTGAAAAATGTCTGCAGAGATGACCGTAAAAGATTCAAACCATCGTTCATGGATGTCCTTCTCTCAGAGGACTCATACAAAATTTCGGACATTTACCAACCTCTTCTTCTGAAAACCACTCCCCCTCTAATGGCCTCATTAGCGGCCAACTGAGCAAAAGACTTTCTGAATACTGAGCTGGTAGATAAACTCCTTCAAGGCCTCAATGCCATCCACAAGTTGGTTCCCAACGAATCCGCCTCTATCTGCCCTCTCTGTCAACACCCCAGGCCATCCCTGACACATCGCTTCTGGTCTTGCACCTACATCTCCACCTTCTGGGATCAAGTTCGTTCCTACATCTTTGAAGTGACCTTGCTGAAACTGCCCAAAGTTACCCCCGGCTCCTTATATTTGGCCACTGGGACCCCCAGCTACTGCCCTGGTCACTCAAATCTACCCAATCTGGCAAAGACTGGTCCCTGATATGCCTCCTACTTGCCAGAAGAGCCATCCTGAAAAACTGTCTCTCCAACATCTGCCCAAACACCTCACAAGTCAAAAGAGACCTCTTACAACTTTTATTCAAAGACAAACTCAACACAGACTTATCTCATGAAAAGACCAAAACACGTTTCTACCACAAATGGCAACCTTTCCTGCTCTCAATACTCACACTGATGGATATGGCGAAATTCGAGGAACTTTCATTCTCATACCATAGGCCTCCCCCAACACCGTAAGCAAGGCGGCTTTCTCCAAATGAAAGACCCACAACCTAAGGAACTCACTTTCCGACGAGACATGAATCTTTGCACGAGATCACCTCTCGCCCACCAACCTCTGCTCTCTCAAACAAAATAAAGGTGAACGCTACCCTTGATTCTGCAGCCACAACTTCATGGTCTACCCCCAAGTTACCTCTATAGCAAAAACTTGGTTCTCACCCCCCCACCCCTCTTTTTCCTTCCTTTCCCATCCCCACACCTCCTACTAGATCATCCATCAATATTCTCATGGTAACCCTAGGAACCCTCCTCTTTAGATCCATCCAGTTACCCCCTTTTTCAACCTCAAGGTTACTACTTTTGATCTGCTACAAGACACATTGTTACTGTACTTTGCTACTTTCTTCATAACTGTCTTTTTATTTTTTTCTGTTCAAAAAATATTGATACTAATGATGTTATACTCCGTATGTTGCATCTTTCAGTAAAATCTAATTGAAAAAAAAAAAGAAAAAAAAAGAATTGTACCTACCCTCTTCTCCACCTTTTCTTGATCTATCTTCCCATTGTTTACCCTATTAAATCTGTAGGCAACCTTAACAACCACACACTTGCAGGTGGTAATACTGCCTTTAATATTTCCACTTCCACCCAACTCAGTTATGTAAACAGCTATACAACCTTCTTGGTGTCTGTTTACAGTAACTGATAAACAGTGTACAGTAAATGAGGCTCAGTGTACATTTGTCTTCTCCTACTGTACATCAACCATTTTGCCTACCCCTTTTGTAACCACTGGCTAGATGTCCACCTATGTCTTTTGGTCATCTGAAAAATATTATCAGATGAATATTAAAGAATTATTATTAATTATTAAAATGGGATCTTTAAGGTTATAGGTGGCAAGTTTGGGGCCGAGTGGGCCCCTGGTTTCTTATATGTTCTGGATCAGCTGTGGATATAGGATAGTGTATATTGAGGTTTCTATTTGTTTAGTTTTTTCTATTGGTTGAACTAGATTGACTTTTTTCAACCTATGTAATTATGTTCAGGATCTTCCTGCAGAGTTCCTGCCTGCCTTTTCATATTCCAGCATCTGTTGCATTCTGCAGCATATAAAATAAATAAATAAAACTTCAGTAAGGAGAGTGGGACCCCCTCAAAATTACTTACCTGTAAAATGCTTTTTTTGGAAGCACATCACGGGACACAGAATTAATAGATTTTTAGACCAATGAGTTATGCTGCACCGTCAGGTGATTGGACACTGACAAAAGGAAAATCTGAAACCCAGCTTAACCCTTTCCATTCTCAACATGCCTTCTAGCAAGCAATATAAGAATGATTATAGACACATAGGGGTGGGCTCCTGTCCTGTACTTTCAAGAATTTCACAGGTACTTTCAAGATTTTATAGGTAAGTAAAAAATCCATCACAGGACACAGAATAGATTTACAACTGTTAACAACCCCCCCACCAAAAAAAAGGGAAAGGAAAGGCAAAAACCTTGCAGGGTTGTCTGATGGACTTTCCTACTGAAGCTGACATCCACTGAGACCTTGTTTATCCACCAGATAGAACTTGGCAGATGTGTGAGATGCCTAACTGAAGCCTGATGTTGGAAAGCCCAAGAAGAACTAACACTTCTTGTAGAATGAGCTTATAAAACTGTTACAAATATAAATAAAATTCCTCAACTTCTCAAATCACTTTATATCTCTTATCTCTCAATTAACACAGAGGCATCACTGCTGCTTAACTTTATAAAACAATGAAAAAGCACAAAAACATGGTTTTGACTCAATACTCCACTTTTGCCATAGTTTGAAGAAAAAAAAAGAAGAAAAACAAAGGGAATACTTTCAGATTATAACTGCCAGATATTAATCCCCAAAGTATCAGTGCATTATTATATTCAATGTTTATAATATAACATAATGAGCTCAGCCTCAGGAGAAAAGGTGCAAACTTTAGGTTAAGGGTCATAGGGACTGAGAGACGAGTTGATGAGTCCATCTAGCAATAGGGAAACGACAAGCAGCCTGCCCCTTACAGAAACCATCTGGAAAGGTTAAACAGAGAGTCAGACTGATGAACAGGATCTGTGGCTAAGAGGAAGACTAACACAACCCAAACCACATCCAGACTCTGATCACTGGGATGCTTAGGAGCAGGACAGAAAGAGGGAAAAACAATGTCCTGGTTACGGTGGAAGGAAGAAATAAAAATAAGAAGGCCAAGGCCTTGGAATATCTGTATCCTTGTGTAGCATTAGGACATGGCTGCCAATATGGAAACTCTACAAGCTGAAGGGCTGGCAGTGGGGAAGGCAACCTTACAAGTAAGGGCAGGTAGGGAAAAACTTCTGTTTGAACCTGACAAAACAAGCTGAGGACACATAGTCCATAGAGTACACACAGGAGGAACAACGTGAGCTGATGCCTGTGCAAAAGCTCTTACCAAGAAATGAGAAAAAAGGAGCCTCTGAAATAGGACTGCTAAAGCCATGATGGGACTCTTAATGGTACTTAAAATGAAGGTCCATCCAAAAGGGAACGTTCCGCTTTAAGCACATCTCCCCTGTCACATATGGCATGTCATTTTTTTGGGTGGAGAGCAGGTACCTGGTTTTGACATATAACCATTCCCACTTCTGCTCAGATCACCCAAGTTCTCCTCTCCCCCTCCCTCCCTGCAGTCTTCTGGGACATGTCACAGGTTCCAGAAGACTGCTGGACCATTCAGCAGGTGCAGTGTGACACGCAAATGCGCAGTGCAAACCCGGCTGTGAAGTTGCAAGCTGTCACAGCCAGGTGCCCACATTTGATATGACGGCTCTGGGGAGAGGAGAGGGAGAGAAGCAACAGTTTGGGTGATCACATCATTGGATCCTGGGACAGATGAGTGTGTGTTTAATAAAAGTCAGTAGCTAAACTTTTTGTAGCTGCTGACTCTTAATAAACACAAAAAGACTGGAGCTCCTCTTTACGGTCAAAGACTTGTCCAAATCTGACAAGACGAAAAGATGAATTTTGGCCCACAGAGTGGTTACTGGGGCGAAACATTCTGGTCTCATACCAAGCAAAATATGCCTTCCAAATGCAGTGATAGATCTTGTGGGAAGATGACTTTCTAGTCTTCAAGAGGTTTGACATTAAACATTTAGACAAAATAAAGATGAATAAAGCACTTGAACCAGATACTGTAGTTTACACCATTGAGTCCTCAGAGCTCTGTCATTTTAAAACCATTGTTTCAAATTTTTAGAAACGCATTAATGACTGTGTTGGTACCACTGGATTGGTGCAAGACTGATGTGATTCCTATAAATAAAAAGGGATTTTACCTAGTTTTTACCTTACCTAAGTCTGTATTTAGTACCTACAGACTGGTTAGTTTAACTTCCTCAACCCACTGGCCTAGACCAAACCTTGATCTAGGTATTTTTTAAATGTTTTTAATATTTTGATGATTATTATTATTATTCTTTTTTTTACACACACTTTTTTTTCTCTGCAAGGAGAGAGAGAGATATAATGTATCTCTCTCCTCCATTCACAGAGAGAGAAAACACGGGGGGAGAGAGAGAGAGACAGAGAGAGATAGAGAGAGAGAGAGAGAGAAGGGGGGAGAGGAGAGAAACAAAAAGACAGAGACAGAGAGAGCGAGAGAGAGACAGAGGGCTGCATGTATTTCTAAATGCACAAATATAACATACTGTATACAACACATATAACAATCAATTATTATTTATAGGTAGTAACACCAGGGATTGTTGATTCAGGCAATATCCAGGATCCAGGATCAGAAAGGATTTTTTTCCCTCTGCTGAGGCAAATTGGACCATGCTGTATAGTTTTATTTTGCCTTCCTCTGGATCAACTATGGGTATAGGATGCTGTGTATGGAGCTTTTCTATTTATTTATGCTGTGCATTCATTTTTTATTTCTATTGGTTGAATAGATGGACTGTGTTTTTGAATCCTTAGTCGTGCACTTGGCTTAGACTAACAGAGTCTGGCAGTTGGCCATCCCAGCAATAAAAGGCTGTATGGCTGCACCCACCAGAGAAAATGATGCTTAAGAGGGCTTCAAATCCCTTGTCCTTAACCTCATCCAAGGTAATGTTCAAGCACAAGACAGCAGGTTCTATTGCCGAAATTTGCAACTGCTTTTGGAAATACTCCTCTATTGGGTGTTGCTTCACAAACTGTTATTTCTTGTCAAATTTGTTTATTGAATTTTAACAATTAGCATACATAAGTACATATGGTGGTAGCTAGAGAAAATATCACATATATCGTAATAATATTGAGTTGTAGTTCCAACATAAATTAAAATAGTTTAACTAATACAATTTTAGCATGGATCTAACTACTCAAAAGATTACATCATACATTGTATAAGAAAGGATCAAACCAACCTAGACCAGGTTAATATAAAATAACCTCAGATAAAAAAAGGTCTTATTTATTAACAAGACTATTGTTTTTAAATTTAAAAAAAATGTATTATATAATCTAAGATCTTATACTACATATTGGAACTTGGAGAGAGAGAATAGGGGGAAAAGTAGAAGAGAAAAAGAAGATAAAAGAAAAAGTAATCTTAGGTAGGAGAAAAAATAGATAGGGAAGAAAGAAATGAGAGGTAGTAGGGGTCCCTGGGGTAGTACATGGTAATAAACACATACCATGAGTGCAGAGAATGGAAGTATAAATCAAGATTACCGAGGTCTTAGTAGAGAAGTATCTCACCGGGAGATCCGATCGACAATCCGCCACCTCCGGTGCCTAGGGACAGACTGGCATGAAGCCGGAAACGGCTTTGTTCCAGTCTCCTGATTGTAAGCACGGAAGCAGCGTCATGACGTCACTTCCCCTTTACTCGGCTGCCGTTTTAAAAAAATATACAGTATTCAGAATCACTGAAAATGGCGATCTGAATACTTTGAAGTGCAAAGGAGGGATCAGGGGGTCTTTTAGACCCCCTGATCCCTCCATAAAGAGTACCTGTCACCACCTATTACTGTCACAAGGGATGTTTACATTCCTTGTGACAGCAATAAAAGTGATAATTTTTTTTTGAAAACACAATTTATTAATATAAAAATAAATAAAATAAATAAGAGAAAAAATGTTTTAAAGCGCCCCCGTCCCCGTGTGCTCGCGCAGCAAAGAAAACGCATACGAAAGTCGCGCCTGCATATGTAAACGGTGTTCAAATCACACATGTGAGGTATCGCCACGATCGTCAGAGCGAGAGCAAAAATTTTAGCACTAGATCTCCTCTGTAACTCTAACCTGGTAACCGTAAAAAAATTTAAAGCGTCGCCTATGGAGATTTTTAGGTACCGTAGTTTGTCGCCATTCCACGAGTGCGTGCAATTATAAAGCGTGACATGTTTGGTATCTATTTACTCAAGGTAACATCATCTTTCACATTATACAAAAAAAATGGGCTAACATTACTGTTTGTTTTTTTCCCAAAAAGTTGAGTTTAAAACACCGCTGCACAAATACCGTGTGACATAAAATATTGCAACAATCACCATTTTATTCTCTATATTCTCTGCTAATATATATATATATATATATATATATATATATATATATATATATATATATAAAATGTTTGGGGGCTCTAAGTAATTTTCTAGCAACAAATACGGATTTTAACTTGTAATACCAAATGTCAAAAATAGGCTTAGTCATGAAAGGGATAAATATGGACGGGGATTTCCAAGCTTTGGCAATTGTTTGTTTTGTGGCTGTAGTGATCTGTAATAGGAGTTTGAATTGGCGGTAGGAGAGAGTGGCCGGGTTTTCGGTTTAAAAGTGCTATTGTAGGATCAGGATTGATAGGGATTTCCAACAGTGTTGAAATCATAATAAATACATCTTTCCAGAAATGTTTTGCTACCGGGCTTTCCCACCAAGTATGGAGATGTGATCCTAGATTACCACAGCCACGAAAACAAGATGGGAAATAATTTGGAGCACATTTGGCAATTCTGACAGGGATCAAATACCACCGTGTGAGTACTTTGTAATTTTTCTCTAAGGCAGCTATATTTTGTGAGGATGACTTATGCCCTGTACATACGACCGGTTTTCCCGTCGGAATAAACTCTGATGGAGTTCCGACGGAATTCCGCTCAAGCTGTCTTGCATACACACGGTCACACCAAATTCCGACCGTCCAGAACGCAGTGATGTACAACACGTAGGACGGGACTAGAAAACGGAAGTTCAATAGCCAGTAGCCAATAGCTTCCGTCTCGTACTTGCTTCAGAGCATGCGTCGTTTTTGGTACTTCGGAACAGCATACAGACGAGTGGTTTTCCCGATAGGAATTGGTTCCGTCAGAAAAATTTAGAACATGTTCTCTTCCTAGGTCCATTAGAATTTTCGACGTAAAAAGTCAGATGGGGCATACACATGATCGGAATATACGATGAAAAGCTCCCGTCAGACTTTTTCTGTCGGACATTCCGCTCGTGTGTACGGGGCATAAGTTGTAATCCAACTCTTATCCCAATTGGCTGCTTCCAACGAAAACCCAAGATCCATCTCCCACTTAGCCACATATGATGGTGGGTCTGAGTTGGGTTTAGTAATAAGATGAGTGTAAAGAGTTGAAATAAGACCTTTACTTATGTTGTTTACATATATTTTTAAAGCATGTTCATTTATCTAAATTAATTCTTCCTTGTATATATTGCATATTTTTTTTTTTTTAATCTGAAGATATCAAAAGAGCTCTGAATTAGGAAGTCTGCGACTTTCATGGCAAGTTTTGAATGAAGTAGAGGATGCTAGTTCACAGAGTTGAGTTAGATTAGTGGAGGTCCATGCTTTAAAAGATTTAGGGGAAGACCAAGCAGGATAGAAAAGTGGATTTTTAAGAAATGATAAAAGAGGTATATGGGGAGATTGTAGTCCATTTACTAATTTAAATTTATCCTAAATGGCTAGTGTATGTTTAGTTATAGGATTATTGAGTTTTTTACGGTAGGAGGAGTTAGACCATACAAGGTTGGTTATTGAAAGTGGGTCGCAATCTATTCATTCAAGCGCAACCCAAAGTGGAATTTCACATTTCGCGTGATATTTAGTGATATGGGTTAATTGAGCTGCATGGTAATAGGTGGTAAAATGAGGCAACCCTAGTACCCCTTTGGGCTTTGGAAGGTGAAGAGTGTGTTTCGGCAGACGGGGTTTCAAGGACCCCCAAATGAAAGTTAATGCCTTACGTTGTAGTATTCTGAGAAAGTATGTTGGGACAGGCATAGGTAAAACACGACAAAGATAAAGAATTTTGGGCAGTATAGCCATCTTTATTATGTTCATTTTATCTATCCGAGATAATGGTAGAGAGGACCATTGTGTCAGAAGATTAGATATTTGATGCAAAATTGAAGGATAATTGGCAGTGAAAATGTCAGAAAGATTGGATAAGAGAGTTATCCCTAGGTAAAGAAAGCATGAAGTGGACCATGAGAAAGGGAGGGATGTTTTTGCTAGTTGTAAAATATGAGGAGGTAAAGATATAGTTAAGGCTATAGATTTTTGAGAGTTAGTAATTAGACCAGATACGTGGGCAAATTGATAAAGTTTACTTATAAGATTAGGAGCAGAAATATGAGGGGATGACATAAAGATGAAGATATTGTCAGCAAATAGGCAAAGTTTATGTTGGTGACCAGCTAAATCTAGACCTTTAATAGAAGGGTCAGTACAGATTGATTGACTAAGGGGTTCAATAAGTAGGGAAAATAAGAGTGGGGAAAGTGGACATCCCTGACGTGCACCCCTACAGAAGTCAGATAGGTTTGATTTATATCCAGCATATTTAACATAAGCTTTGGGATTTTTGTATAATGAGGAGACCCAGCTAAGAAAATGAGGACCAAATCCCCAATGCTGCAGGACAAAATGTAGGTAATGCCACGAAACTGTATCAAATGCTTTTTTGATATCTAAAGATAAGAGACAGATTGACATTTGTTGTGATTTAGCTGCTTGATTTGGTAAAGTAGTCCTGTGTACATTATCTGCCGCTTGACGCTGTGGGATAAAGCCGACCTGTTCTTTATTTATGAAAGAACCTATTACACTATTTAAAGAGAAAGTAATCTCTGCCCTTTAGATGCTGTTTTTAAAATAAACCAGTATAATAAAATATTACGACATATTCTACAGTATAATAACTCCCATTCTCATGTTTCTTTTTCCAGCAGTTTTAGAATCAGTGCTTCCTGTTATAAGCCATCTACATTTTAAGTATGGTTTTCCGAGTCTGCATTGTAATATACTTCTGACCTCTCTTCTATTCCTAGCTGTAATCTTGCGCATGCACAATGCTTCTTTAGCCAAGCCTCATTCTAGCTCCGGGATTGCTATGGCAACCACATCCCGCCTATCACAGCAGGCCTGTTCTAACGATTAAGGTCACATTGGTATCAGACACTTCTGATACTGTATCCTACACACCAGTAGCTTCCATCCTCGACCTCTGGTCACCTCAATATCATACAGCCAATATTTGAGGATTAGACGGAATTGAGCATGTGCCAATACACGTCATGATCTCCTATACAATAAAACCAATATATCAAAAACAACGGGTCCTATTCAGATCATTACTAGGTTTTCTATTCAACATAAAGAAATTATTGCAGGTGCCTTTGTCCCCGCAAGAAAAAAGAAGGGGGGTTATCAGATCAAGTCAAAAGACCAGTGTATTGAATAACATCAGTATTCAATACATTAGCAATATAGGATACTGACTCACCCTGTGTGGGTGGCGCCTTTTCCTTTTGTCCTGAACTTGGTAAGCTAGTGGAAAAAACAAAGGAGGGGTACAGACCCATAAAGATCAGATACAGACAAAGGATAGGGCAGACAGCGGACATCACCTATAAGTGAAAATTCTTTTAATGCTTAAACTTGATATTCAAAAATACATAAAGATAATAGGCAGAAGATATACAATTACAAAAACTTTAAGAACAAAATAACCACAGGTGTGCACACATACAAAACAACAATTCACACAATTTATCCATTTACTGTATATTGCTTCAAGTGTCATGACAATCGGGATACAAAAAGGGGTCCATTGGCAGGATCAAGGGAAAGAGATTCACAAAATGTCTTATTGAGGTGTCAACTGATAATTAGATAATAGAGACACTATGCAGACGATGTTTGTTCAAAAACCAAGGGCCTCCAAATGGTGATACCTGGTACATTAATTTAATATAGACATACAGTAAATCACAACAACTATTCAAAAATTGAACTGAGACAAACATGCAAGGGATCAAGAAGGAGAGCAGAGGTAGGTATTATGTAGTGACGTTTACCAGATAATGGCTAAAACAAACACACTACATACCCCCTGTAGCTGATTTTCCAAGATCTACCAAGCTGTCAAGTGAGGTTGGTGTTGTGAAAAGTCCACTAATAGAGGGCCGCCTATGGTAATGTCAGTGGATCAAAAAGGTAAGTCCCAAGACGCTGAAATGGCCATATATAGTGCACTGCAGATATGTATTGGCAAGCTTATAACAAAGATCATGAAGTAGCTAACAATCCAACCTCAATATGATGATGCTTTCTCGGGACCACCACAAACTAGGTGAGCCTCCAGAGGTGTGAGGCTATCTCTTGAATGTCCGCGATTCGTGGCTTAGTCACAAGTTCCTGGTGATCCTGTTCAGGATGGGGAGCCTCGCAGAGTTTGAGGTTACAAACGGAATGTCTGCAACATTTGAAATCAGCTCCTAGTGATCCTATTTAGCATGGCGAGCCTCGTGGAGTTCGAGACTACCAGTTTCGAGTAACTGTTTGTCATCTAAATCATTACCAGTTATTACTATCTTATGGCACATTGTTTTTAAATGTTTGTACTTTAATATCTGGATTAAAACACAATATGCGCCTGGTGTTAGTCACGAGTTCCTGGTGATCCTGTTCAGCATGGGGAGCCTCACAGAGTTTGAGGCTACCATTGGAATGTCTGCAACATTTGAAATCAGCTCCTAGTGATCCTATTTAGCATGGGGAGCCTTGTGGAGTTTGAGACTACCATCGGAATTTCTGCAAAATTTGCAATCGGCTCCTTGTGATACTATTCAGCGCGGGGAGCCTCACTGAGTTCTAGGCTACCACCAGAATGTCTGCAAAATTTGAGATTAGCTTCGGTCCCCACTAAATCTGGGGGGGGGGGGGTCCGGCATGAGTGCAGGTTACTTGCACAGCATTAGGGCAGTAGATATACAGCCGATATTGAGTTCAGTTCAGGAGGTCCTTCAGAGATCTGCACTGTATCCAAAAAGGTAAAGGGGGTGCCCTAAGGCGTACCAGAAGGATATGTGGCAGATGTCTGGGTGTGTCCTGTGGCTATTAAACCAATGCGTTTTGTTCACTGGGTTTCTTCAGGGTAGCAATTCCCCCATGCTTTGTGGTAATTTATACCCCTTTTCCAATGATTCCAAGCAGGAAACTGGGTATGTGCTGGGAGCGGAGCTAGTCCTTGGGGTTGAATAGTTTAACCCTTGCGCTGGCTGGTTGCTGGTAGTGCATTGGGTAATAGTTTATCGCCATCTTGTGGCTGTTTTAGAGAATAGGCACATATCCAATATCAATTCAAAGGGGATGTTACTGATAACAAGTCAGATACAGAAAATTGAGTCTCATTTTTTAACAGCTTACATTGAGAGATTTAGCAATTTCAATGATATTTATAGATTCACAGCTTCACAAATCTACAGATCCATAAATTTATAGGTCTATAGTGCAGTTGGCCATAGACACACAGATGTTCACATATGTTGTGGAATGCAACCATGTATAGGGAAATAAATCATGGTTGCTCAAAGGACACACAGACCTGACAGAATAATCAAGGGTTCACAAAAACTTGTAAGTTTAATTTGTTTAAAAACAATAGGTATAGAGGTAATCCGCCCGCCCCTATAATACCACCACTGCGCTCTTGGAAGGATTAAACCTAGATACCTAAAGCAGCCACTTGGCATGTACAAATGTGTGAACAAAATTTAATTCTCTGTTGTATCGACAACCCCCCAAAAAAACAGTGAAAAGAAATAGTGGCACTGAAACTAATAAATCCTGCACAAAAAAAACCCAAAAACCAACAACCAAATGTCTATAACATAGTGAAATGTAGTGATAACAAAGTAAGTGACATCAAATAAATACTAAACCAATGATGGTGAATAACCTGATGAGTGTAAGAACAGTGAAATAGTGTTCAGATAAATAGTTATGACAAGTGATCCAAAAGAAATAATTAAATTCCTTTAAATTGAGCACCAAAAATGTACAAATATATTAAAAAAGTCCATAATAATTATCCAAAAATGTGTAAAGTAGTCTGTGACGTGATAAAATGAAAAGGAGTTCTGTTTACTGAATCTTCCACCACACCTCCGTGTCCGTGATTCCACTCCCCTTTAAGAAATGCACTCACCAGCTATCTTTGCCTCACACTCTAGTGTTTGGCTAAAATGCCTTGACCCACACAAAAGGGGGAAAATGATAACCTCTGAACTCCCACCGTTGGCATCCAGGGTATCCACATATATAAAATCTCAGTGCAATATATAAAAAGGGTGCAGATCTCTGCAAATAATCATATGGGACTAAAGTCCATGTGTAGAGCTCATTGCTAAACCGTGTTGAAATGATGATCACACAGGAGTTCGGAGGTTATCATTTACCCCCTTTTGTGTGGGTCAAGGCATTTTAGCCAAACACGAGAGTGTGAGGCAAAGATAGCTGGTGAGTGCATTTCTTAAAGGGGAGTGGAATCACGGACACGGAGGTATGGTGGATGATTCAGTAAACAGAACTCCTTTTCATTTTATCACGTCACAGACTACTTTACACATTTTTGGATATTTATTATGGACTTTTTTAATATATTTGTACATTTTTGGTGCTCACTTTAAAGGAATTTCATTATTTCTTTTGGATCACTTGTCATAACTATTTATCTGAACACTATTTCACTGTTCTTACACCCATCGGGTTATTCACCATCATTAGTTTAGTATTTATTTGATGTCACTTACTTTGTTATCACTACATTTCACTATGTTATAGACATTTGGTTGTTGGTTTTTGTTTTTTTGTGCAGGATTTATTAGTTTCAGCGCCACTATTTCTTTTCACTGTTTTTTTGGGGGGTTGTCGATACAACAGAGAATTCAATTTTGTCCACACAAGTTTAATTTTTGTTTAACCCTTTCAGGACCAAAGTCCCTAGGCGGAAGATTCATTCTTTGTCACGCTGAACTAGGACTGTGTCAAAATCTCCTCTTCTACTGATAATTTCAAGGCATAGAACCCTTTGACCCATAGGCCATTGGTTTTTCCTCCATGGTGGTCAAGAAAATGTTTAGTGATTTTTGTTATGGCTTTTCGTCATCCTTTCCTCTAATGCTTGATAGATGTTCACCAATTGTACTTTTAATGGTCATTTTGTCTTGCCTATGTAAAGCTTGCAGCACCGGCATTCTAGCATGTACACAACTTTTTCAGTGTTGTGATTAATAAATTGCTTGAATTTATATATCTTATGTCCATCAGCATCGGTGAAGGTGTTCTACCAGACTACAAATACTGCATTTACCACATGGGCACATTCCTTTAAGGGCCGGTAGGTCTGTAAGCCAACTCTGTGGTGTAGTTTTTATAAATTCTGGGTCAACGAGTTCATCCGCTAGATTTCTGTCTCTCTTGGCTACTATAAGGGGCCTGGGGCCAACAATGCCAGATAATGTTGGTGATCGAGTCAGCAAGTGCCAGTGTTTTGTAAGCACATTCCCGACCACCTCCCATTGTAGTCCATATGGGGTGATGATCCTGACATGATCCATCTGTTTATTTACAGGATCATCTTTTTTGGTCTTCAACTGAAGTAGATCTACCCATGACTTCTTCGACGCCTTACGTTTTGCCTGTCTCAGCATCCTATGGGAGTATTTTCTTTCTCTAAAGCATTCGTAGAGTTCTGTTGTTTCAGTTCTGTAGTCATGCTCTTCACTGCAGTTCCCACGTAACCGCAGGAATTTCCCAGTTGGAATGCCATTGATTAGAGATTTTGTCCCCGCAACTCCGGCACTTACTTTTAGAAAGGCTCGGTCAATCAAGGATAATCTAGTCTCTAGTGAATTCAAAGGCAGTTCGGGCAGGGACCCATGTAAAAGATGGGGTACTTTTACGTGTGGAGGATGCAAATATTGCAGATTTATGCATATTAAGTATTCTACTACTCTACCTAATGGAGTGAAATATCAACCGAAACACTACGCCAACTGCAAAACAGAGGGCGTAGTATATTTGCTTCTCTTTGAGTGCTCCTGTTTCTATGTAGGCAAAACCAAAATGGAGTTCTGGCAATAGGCCTACAGACACATTCACGCCATGAAAACATGCAATCCTGATCTCTCTTTGCGGAGACGTGTTCAACTCCTCGGTCCGGCGAGTGCCTGCAAAAAAGGTAAAAGTAATAAGAGTAGGTCAAAAGACTCTGGATTAGCTCTGCCTATGAATAGGATGGTGTCTAATTTGAATGATGTGCTTGTTACTAATATTAGTCCTAAATATTCATTCCATTGCATTTAATTATGTTTTTAATCACTATAATACTCAATAATATGGTTACAGATGGTGGTCGTTGCTCAGTGAAAATGGGTGAGATGGCATTGCAGCAACAACCTGATGATACTAATAATGCATCTATCCCTGTTGTTATGGCTACCAAGGGTGAGTCCACAGACGTGTTACAGTTTAAAGAATTGTTTTTCTTCACTGAGTGATTTAATGTCTAAGTTTTCTTCAAATTTTAGGAGTGTTGATTCGTAGCCCCCATTGGATCCAAGTATTGCCTCGTCGTGGCTTGCTCCTCTATCTAAGGGTACTCCTGTTTCTACTTCTGTTGCTATGGCAACAATTATTGGGGAGACTCCTAATGTTGTGGGTTCTTTACTTGTTCCTGAATCTTGCCTGAAAGAGGTGATCACGTGTGAATTGTCGACTTTAGGTTTTCATTTGCACAGTAATATTAAAGAAAAGATTTGGAGAGGCGATTATGTAGATATTCTATCGTTACTCCCTTCATCAAAGGAATATAGAGCTAATAGGAAGGATGTAGATGAGTTTAAAGATGGTAAACCCAGAACAGCGCCTCTGTCTTTTAGCAACTGTTTCAAGCTTTCTGCGTTTTTCCTAGTGTTCTGGGGGAGAGGAGACCGGATTTATGCTGTGGTTTATTTTAATATGTTTAAATAATTCTTGAGGCATGCAAAAATTTCCCTGGACTTTCATGGTTTGCTTACGAGAAATCATTTCGTCAAAAATTATCGGTTCATATATCCATGAAATGGGGAGTTAAGGATGTAGGATTGTGGCTAAATCTTTTGTTGCCTCAAAAACAATTCCTCAAACAACAACCTGCTGCTCCTAGTGTTTATAGACAAGGAATTTGTTTTCACTTTAATGATAGGCAGTGTAAATGGCCCAATTCGTGTAAGCATAAACATGAATGCAATTTTTGTGCTGGACCGCACCCCCGCTTAATTTACATACTGACGCAGCTGAGTCTTGCGTATATGGTGCATTCTGGTCATTGGTCAGCAGATGTATGGCCATATAGGTGGAAAGCAGCGGGTTTGACTTCTAATATTGTTCTTTTGGAAATCTTTCCAGTTTTGGTTGCTTTGGAACTTTGGGGCATCCATTTTGTTAATAGAAGGATTCTGCTTCATTCAGACAACAGAGGGGTAGTCTTTGCTCTTAACTGTTTGTCATCTAGATCATTACCAGTTATTACTATCTTACGGCACATTTTTTTAAAATGTTTGTCCTTTAATATTTGTGTAACGACACCCCGAGTATGAAAAGGGTCAAAGCCATTTAGGACATTCCATACCCAAACACAAAGGCAGCTACCGAACACTTCAACCAGCTGAACAAGAAACCCATACAAATAATTCTCCCCCCAAGTACGAGACAAGATGCTCTGTCTTCAGGTTCAAGCAGGAATCAACTCATTTATTTTCACACATGGACACAACAGATAAAATAACTCAGAAACTCTTTTTCCCCACCCTTGGAAATCCGGGCGGGCCAAACTGTCCAATGACAATGGACACACAGGTTAGGTGTGTCCAACGTCTCATCAGCACACAGTCTTATCAGCAAGGAGAGCTGCTGGAGGAATCCCCCCTCCCTCCATAGAAATACACATCTTGTGATCCAAGGCAGACAAACACAATAGAACAGTGGAATACAGCCCCACCCCAAACTAGCACAGCAAACAGCACACAACAGCATGAGACAACACACAATATATACACAACATTGTGAAGCAGTCACTATTTATAATATGGCACATACGTGGTTCCCAGAGTTTTGTGTTTTCGGGGGACATAAACTTGAATCCAAAGTAACATTAGTTCAGGGTCCCCAGGCATACACCTCACAAAGCCTATTGTTCCCTTAAAATCCAAGGCCCATAGTCGAAAGGCAAGAGGCCTGCATTCAGTCCTCTCCAAAAGCCTCTGTCCCGGCTAGGTCTGTCACAATTTGGATTAAAGCACGATATGTGCCTGGTGTTGAGAATTTAATAGCAGATCGTTTGTCCCGTTTACAGATTTCAGAATTGCAGAGATTAGTTCCAGATGTGGATCAGACCAGCACATCCTGCCCTCTATACTTATGGGACCTAGTGTAAATCCTATGCTTCATGCTATCAGGAATTCAGGGGGTGTCATACAAGGCAGCGTGGTTGTTATGATGTTCTTTTCTGATATTGTCAAGGCTACAACGAGCTGGGTCCTGTTTACAGTTTTTTTGCTGTAAAAAGTTATTTGAAAAGCTAGTGCAAACAAAATAAGGTGACTGATTCCACGTTGCCTATTTCAGGGAAGTTATTACCTTCTATTGGCGCCACTACTAGCATTGTTTGTTTCTCGCCTTATGAAGCTTTATTGTTTAAATTGGCTTTTTACCTCAGTTTTTTTGGTGCATTTCAGGTTTCTGAACAGCTTCCTTGTAAACTGGGAGGCTGCTCTGGTATTTTTTTTGAGGATGTTCTGTTGAAATTAGATTCTGTTCACATCTTATTACGTAAGAGTAAGACTGATCCTTTAGGACGTGGTAGATGGATCACTTTAAGGAGAAACTTAGGTTCTCTATTTTGTATTTTTACTCTATTGCAACAATGTTTGGCTTTATGGCCGTCTTTTTCAAGTCACTTTCTCATTCATATGGATGGGAAACCTATGACGGTGTATCAATTTTCAGCAGTTTAAAAAAAATGCTTAATCCGCTTGAACCTTGAAAAGATGAATATTACTTCGCACTCCTTCAGAATTGGAGCAGCCACCTGATCGGCCATGCTGGGATTTAATGAAACTGTGATAAAAAAAATTGGTAGATGGAAATCTAATTGTTTTACATCATATGTGTGGCCTAATTCTTCCTTTTAATTTTCAGGTAACATAAGTAATATATGGATTATCGGCCGCTCGTTTATATTTTGGGCCAAGAAACAAGCAAAGCACAGAATCTATGGTACCAGTCTTGGTTTGGCGACCAAATTGTATAAGGTTCATTGCTTTGGGAAACATGGTATGCAGTGGAAAGATTTACATGACACTGTGTCATATTTACATGGACAATGGCCGGTTCCACAAATTGTCATTTTACATTTGTCTGGAAATCATATTGGTAATTATAACACATTAGGTTTGTTAGCACAAATCAAGTTAGATTTATTGTGATTGCATGCGGTGCCACCTGATACTATTTTTATATTTTCTGAAATAGTTCCTTGTTTATATTGGTTACTGTCCCCAGAGCTTAGATACATTGGTAAGATCCGCAAACTTCTCAATAGGACATTGATGAAATTCATGCCTTCCATAAATGAATTATCCTTACGACCTATGGAACTTCAGGGGGGATTATTGGGTTTGTACAAACCTGATCATGTTCATTTATCAGACATAGCTCTTGATATATTCAATCTTGACATTCAGACCTGTGTGGAGTTGGCTGTGGCCCGGGGGGTGTGCCTCATTAATTTTGAGCCTGGCGTATGGTCTGTTATGTTGGTTTTAAAGTATTAGCTCAAGCCTATGTAGCCGAGATATAGTAATGTTATGTAATATTTTACTATATAAGTACTGCTTAATTAAACTGAATAATCTTAATGATAATATTATTCAAAAGTGCATAAGTGTAGCGCTTAAATAATTGGGTTGGTTAACACCAACTAGTAACAATGGAAAGTGGATTGCAAAATATCAGTGAGTCAAATAAAAACCATATTAGCTAATAAAAAACAGAAAATTGCACAAATACCACATACTGTATGACATGTGCCTTGTGAATTAAAGTGGAGTTCCACCCAAATTTTGAACAATATCTGTATGTATTCTCTTCCTTGCCTAGATGCTGACATGCCATTTAAAAAAATTTAAATCGCCGTAATTACCTTTTATTTTTCTATTCTTCTTTGCACTTCCTGGTTCTCCTCCCTTGGGAGTAGGCGTGTTTCTAGCCTCTCCCAGACTCCTGGGAGCTAGTCTCAGGCTTCCGAGGATGCCACTGAGCATGTGCGGGAACGAGCAGTGAATGCTGGGAGCACAGCATTCACCACATCCAGGAAATAAATGCTTGTGGGCTTCAAATGCTCACAATGAAGATGGAAACTGCCTGCAGTGAATAATATAAGTTATTCTTTCCGACGAAATCTGACACAGGCGGACATATTACACACAATATGTGAGTATGTAATGCTGAGAAGAAAAGTTTGTGAATGAACTCAAAAAAAAAAAAGGATAGATAGGTGGACCCCCGCTTTAAACAATTAAATGCAAAAAAAATTATATATAAAGAAAGTCCGTGAAAAGTTATGTCCACAGTGTGTAGTGAAAAAAGTGAAAATCCTATTCACCACATTGGCATAAAAAATGGAGTGGATAGAAAATGGAAACACCAGTGCAATGAAGCTCCCACCAAGGCAGATGTAGGCTTACCAGATAGTTTGAACTCAAAAGAACATAAGTTCTACGAGTCAAACAGGCTTAAATGATAAACTGGCAACCAGGATGGAATCTTGGGGATCCTCTGCGGTTGGAACCCAGGGCGTTCCGAAACTTTACAGACAGTTGATCTCCATTCGGGGGTGGTTGCACATCAGGTATGTATGGTGGTTAGTTGGATGAGGGGCATGAAAAGAAAGGGCCACATAGCATAATTCCGTATAAACTCTCTCACGAAGGAGAGCGGAGGGGGAGAGTGGACCGGCCGAGGGGAACCGTGAGAGCGATTTTCTGTTTTTTATTAGCTAATATGGTTTTTATTTGACTCACTGATATTTTGCAATCCACTTTCCATTGTTAATAGTTGGTGTTAACCAACCCAATTATTTAAGCGCTACACTTATGCACTTTTGTTATTTCAACAAAATTATCTGTTTGTTGTGTTAGCTGCTACCACCAGTTTGGGCAGCGCGGGGTACCTCTTTATATCACAAATCGATAATATTATTTAACCCACAAGTTTTTGAGTCCTGAATATTATTTTGTTTGATTTATAGAAGTTCTGTCTACGATCCCATTACAATAACATATATACCGGTATGTGCATCTCTCGTCAATTATGTCTTTCCTAATCTACTAGTAATTCACATACAAAAAAGCTTAAAGGACTGGTCCCAAAAACCTGCCATGAATAGGAATCAAATACATCTGCAGAAACTATACCAAGTGAATATTCTTTGAATATAGCCCAAAAAAACAAAGAACCAACACAACATCTGCACTTCCTACCATTAATGACCTTAATTCCTAGGTATCCCGTGTGAAAATGTTGGCTTTATTGAAAATGTAGATATGACATAGCAACTGGGAATTATAAATTTGTCAGATCATAAACTTTCAGATTGAAAATAGCAGTCTTCTCCAAAGGCCTTACATTGTGTCCAACCTGCAAACTAGGTCATATACAGTTATTCTCGGATATGGAAGGGTTACTGGGGCTCAAAAATATTTCCACAAAAAAAAGAAATCCTTCAGCAATTGAATGTGGAAATAAGAAAAAGAGCAGACATTTTACACATCCAGTAAGAGGTAGTCCTAAATTGGGCACATATTGCAACAGTTTCAGATTGTTAGTTACATCCTTGATACCAAAGAAAGTTTTATACAATCTTTTACCACTGGAGTGAATGGCTATACAGCAGTTGCTAAGCAATCAGGCCACCATCATTAAACCAGCAAAAAAAGGGGACTGTTATAGACATAAACATAAATATGTGTAAGAGGGCAAGGAGATGCTATTTACTATTTGCTATTTAGCAAATTGGATTATGATACAACCCATGATTTTAATCAATAACTAAAAGGTCTCATTTAAACACTACCAACCGACCTTCATTCAGAAATTATCTGTGCAATTCCCGCTAACTGAGAAATGCTACCCAAGAATTACAAGCCAGGAAATACAAGCAGACCCTGTTCTGTCTCTGGGACAGATAGCTAAACCCCTCTTATCGCAATAACTTCAGATACCATATTTCTTTGATCTCAATTTTATTAGAACAAGCCAGGTGAAACTACAAAATAACAGAAATAGACCTCAATAAGGATAATATTGCATACAATACAGCATACATTGCATAAACAACGATATACAGTACAAGATGAGATAATAAAAACTTACTTTTTAAGTTCTCTAAGGGGTTATGACGATAGATTGAGAAAGACATGTCTTGCTTCCTGCAATGTGTTGAAAAGAATGGTGGCTGGTTCACTTCCTGTTAAGATTCTACCAAGAATTCCCTTCTTGCTGACAACTTCCTTAATTACACATACAATAAAACAAATAAACAGAACTGCAGCAATACCAAAAAGGAACGCTAGATGGAGCCTCCACACCACATATGATTGTCTTAAGTTAATTACACATTTTGCATGCAAATTTAACAACACAGGTACAAGTAAGGTACAAATAATCAGCAAGACATCTGGTGGACAGAACACTCCCCTCCTGACATCAAGTGATGTCACTAACAGAGTCCTCCGTAGAGAGCAACAGAATAAGTTCGGTCACTGTTCTCAAGAATACTTTAACCTCATTCTGTTGAAAGATCTTGACCTCGACCTTACGGACACGATTATCCTTGCTTGGCAGTACTTTGGTGATCAAACCTAAAGGCCACATATTCCTTAGTGCCTGGCAATCTTTCATGAGCACACATCACCAGGTTTAAGGTTAGGCTTTTCAGTGTGCCATTTTCTCCTTACTTGTAGAGTAGATATATATTGTTCCCTCCACCGGTTCCAGAAGGTATTGGAAAGGGTTTGTACTTGTCTCCATTGACGTTTGTAAAGGTCCTTCTCACAAAACTCTCCAGCTGGAGCACCGGCAAGACTAGTCTTTTGTGTGAGTAACATGGCAGGTGTGAGGACCACTGGATCTTCAGAGTCACTTGAAATGGATGTCAAAGGTCTGGCGTTAATGATAGCTGTAACCTCTGCCATAAATGTTACTAAACATTCGTGATTAAGCCTTGCAGTTCCTACTTGTAGGAAGATAGAGTTAAGAATTCTGCGGGCTATGCCTATCATCCTCTCCCAAACACCTCCCATGTGAGAAGAGTGAGGTGGGTTGAAGATCCATGTGCAGTCTTGTTCACTCAAGTATCTTTCTACTCTGAAAATGTCCAAATTAGAAGGAATTTGAAGTTCTTTTACTGCTCCTACAGAGTTAGACCTTCTGTCAGAGAGAATGAGTTTCACTGGGCCTCTGATTGCAATGAATTTGGCTAGTTCTGTGGCTAATACTGCAACACAAAGTTCCAGCCTGGGTATGGTGTGTTCAGGAAGTGGTGCAAGTTTTTCTTTCCCCATTACAATCCCTATGTGGCATTGTCCTTTAGTTTTCAGGTAAGCTACAACAGCAATTGCTTTAACAGAAGCATCCGAAAACACACAAAGTCTTTGCATCTGAACGTCAGCAGATGACAGAGCAGCATATGGTTGTGGAATTTTAAGGTTGGATAGAACTGTTAGTGACTCCTTCCACTCTAGCCATAGGTTTTTCTTGTCGGTGGGAAGAGGGTGGTCCCAATCTAGCGACTCACAGGTTAAGTCTCTCAGTATTGCTTTACCCTGGATGGTGACAGGTGCTGCAAAGCCTAAGGGATCATACAGGCTGTTTATGGTAGACAGGACACCTCTACAGTTAAAGGGTTTTTCTTCTGTGTTTACTTGGAAAGTAAACGTGTCAGATCTTAAGTCCCAAAGCAAACCAAGACTGTGTTGCATGGGAAGTGAGTCTGTGCCTAGATCTAAGTCCTTTAACTCCTTAGAATGATCTTGGACAGGAAAGGCTTCTAAAACTTCTCTACTGTTGGAAGCAATCTTGTGGAGTCTTAAGTTGGAACACGCAAGCATTGCCTGAGTTCTTTTGAGGAGACTGATTGCGGCTTCATTTGTGGGTAGTGATTTCAAGCAATCGTCTACATAGAAATCCTTGTCCACAAACTATCTGACATCTGACCCATACTCTAACGCTCTCACTCTAGCAGAGTGTCTGAGGCCATATATAGCAACTGCAGGGGAAGGACTGTTGCCAAATATGTGCACCCTCTTGCGGTATTCTGTGATGTCTCCAGAGGGGTTGTTGTCCCTGAACCAGAGAAACCTCAGAAAGTTTCAGTGTTCTTCTTTAACAAGAAAGCAATAGAACATTTGCTGTATGTCTGCCATGAATGTGACTGAATCCTTGCAAAAGCGAAGAAGTACTCCTAATAGTCTGTTGTTAAGGTCAGGGCCAGAGAAAAGGACATCATTTAGAGAGACACCCTCATGTTTGGCGCTGGAATCGAACACCACTCTAATCTGCCCTGGCTTCTTAGGGTGATAGACCCCAAATATGGGTAAGTACCAGCATTCCTCTTAGTCTTTGAGGTTTGGGGCTATCTCAGCATGGCCATTCTGGAATATTTTCTCCATGAAGGAAAGGAAATGTTCTTTCATCTCTGGTTTGCTTTGAAGATTGTGTCTTAGGGAAGTGAGACGTTTATATGCTAGTTCTCTGTTAGTTAAACATTGTCTTTGTGGTCTAAAGGGAAGAGGTGCAACCCAGCTATTAGTCCCATCTTTCTCCATAATCCTTTCCATAACTTCTAGGAAGAGCCTATCCTCAATGGACATTGCTATCTGGTTGTCTTCCTTTGTTCTCTTGAACACTGTGCTTCCTAAGTCGCTTTGATCTTCGTCATAGGTATTGCTGTCACAGAGGGGACTTAGGAAGGGAAGAGGTACAGGGTTGTTGTGTGGTAGCTCCTTTATGAGGATGTGATTTTGACAAGGTTGGAAAAGAGAAGGACGACCATTCTCGAGGGTACTAGTGAGCAGGTTATTAACAGATGCAGGTTTGTGTGCACCTCCCAGGCAAACATCACCTATAATGACCCACCCGAGATCCAGTTTTTGGGCATATGGGGCATTTTTAGGACCGTTGATCAGTTTTCTTACTTTGTGGACTTGCAAGATATACCTCCCTAGGAGTAAGATTATCTGAGCCTGATCATCTAGTTCTGGTATGAGATGTGCTATGTGATTCAAGTGAGTCTGATGAGCTGCTGTGTCTGGTGTGGGAATCTCTGATCTGTTGTCTGGCATCTGGTTGCACTCTATTATGGTCGGTAAGGGTAGGCATGTCTTACCATCCATAGATTCAATTTGTAGGCCGTCAGCTCTTCTCCCCGCCATTTCCACTGTACTTGCACAAGTCTTAAGGGAGTAAGGGCTGCTGGGGTTTAGAATGTAAAAAAAACACAGATCTAGCTAGTGACCTATTACTCTGATCATCCAAGATGACATATAGCTTGACTGCTTTGTCTCTGCATCCTTTTGGGTAAACTCTCACAAAACAGATTTTAGAGCAGCATCTGCCACTTGTACTTCCTTTGCAGACTTCAGTGCACTGAGAAGTGATTGCTATGGCGTTTGTACTAGAGTCTTTGGTCTCCCCACCTTGCTCCTTGTCCCTATGAACAGGTGGAAAAGTTCTTGGAGTAGGCCTTGGGTGTAGAGCTGTGTTGTGCTCTGTGTTGTCACATTCTGTACATTTGACACTGACCTTACAGTCCTTGGCGAAATGTGTGGACGAAGAGCAGCACTTGTAACAGATGTTGTTCTCTTTAACCACTTCAGCCCCGGAAGGATTTACCCCCTTCCTGACCAGAGCACTTTTTCCAATTTGGCACTGCGTCGATTTAACTGCTAATTGCGCGGTCATGCAATGCTGTACCCAAACGAAATTTGCGTCCTTTTCTTCCCACAAATAGAGCTTTCTTTTGATGGTATTTGATCACCTCTGCCGTTTTTATTTTTTGCGCTATACACGGAAAAAGACCGAAAATTTTGAAAAAAAATGATATTTTCTACTTTTTGTTCTAAAAAAAATCCAATAAACTCAATTTTAGTCATACATTTAGGCCAAAATGTATTTGGCCACATGTCTTTGGTAAAAAAAATGTCAATAAGTGTATATTTATTGGTTTGCGCAAAAGTTATAGCGCCTACAAACTAGGGTACATTTTCTGGAATTTACACAGCCTTTAATTTATGACTGCCTATGTCGTTTCTTGAGGTGCTAAAATGGCAGGGCAGTACAAAACCCCCCCAAATGACCCCATTTTGGAAAGTAAACACCCCAAGGAAATTGCTGAGAGGCATGTTGAGCCCATTGAATATTCATTTTTTTTGTCCCAAGTGATTGAATAATGACAAAAAAAAAAAAAAAATTACAAAAAGTTGTCACTAAATGATATATTGCTCACACAGGCCATGGGCATATGTGGAATTGCACCCCAAAATACATTTAGCTGCTTCTCCTGAGTATGGGGATACCACATGTGTGGGACTTTTTGGGAGCCTAGCCGCATACGGGGCCCCGAAAACCAATCACTGCCTTCAGGATTTCTAAGGGCGTACATTTTTGATTTTACTCCTCACTACCTATCACAGTTTTGAAGGCCATAAAATGCCCAGATGGCACAAACCCCCCCCAAATGACCCCATTTTGGAAAGTAGACACCCCAAGCTATTTGCTGAGAAGCATGTTGAGTCCATGGAATATTTTATATTTTGACACAAGTTGCGGGAAAGTGACAATTTATTTATTTTTTTTTTTTTTTTTTGCACAAAGTTGTCACTAAATTATATATTGCTCACACAGATCATGGGCATATGTGGAATTGCACCCCAAAATACATTCTGCTGCTTCTCTTGAGTACGGGGATACCACATGTGTGGGACTTTTTAGGAGCCTAGCCGCGTACGGGCCCCCGAAAACCAATCACCGCCTTCAGGATTTCTAAGGGTGTACATTTTTGATTTCACTCTTCACTGCCTATCACAGTTTCAGAGGTCATGGAATGCCCAGGTGGCACAAACCCCCCCAAATGACCCCATTTTGGAAAGTAGACACCCCAAGCTATTTGCTGAGAGGCATGGTGAGTATTTTGCAGCTCTCATTTGTTTTTGAAAATGAAGAAAGACAAAAAAAAAAATTTTTTTTTTCTTTTTTTAATTTTCAAAACTTTATGACAAAAAGTGAGGTCTGCAAAATACTCACTATACCGCTCAGCAAATAGCTTTGGGTGTCTACTTTCCAAAATGGGGTCATTTGGGGGGGTTTTGTGCCACCTGGGCATTCCATGGCCTCCGAGACTGTGATAGGCAGTGAAGAGTGAAATCAAAAATTTACGCCCTTAGAAAGCCTGAAGGCGGTGCTTGGTTTTCGGGGTCCTGTACGCGGCTAGGCTCCCAAAAAGTCTCACACATGTGGTATCCCCGTACTCAGGAGAAGCAGCAGAATGTATTTTGGGGTGTAATTTCACATATTCCCATGGCATGTTTGAGCAATATATCATTTAGTGACAACTTTGTGCAAAAAAAAAAAAAAAAAAATTTGTCTCTTTCCCGCAACTTGTGTCACAATATAAAATATTCCATGGACTCGACATGCCTCTCAGCAAATAGCTTGGGGTGTCTAATTTCCAAAATGGGGTCATTTGGGGGGGTTTGAACTGTCCTGGCATTTTATGCACAACATTTAGAAGCTTATGTCACACATCACTCACTCTTCTAACCACTTGAAGACAAAGCCCTTTCTGACACTTTTTGATTACATGAAAAAATTATTTTTTTTGCACGAAAATTACTTTGAACCCCCACACATTATGTATTTTTTTAAAGCAAATGCCCTACAGATTAAAATGGTGGGTGTTTCATTTTTTTTTTTCACACAGTATTTGCGCAGCGATTTTTCAAACGCATTTTTTGGGGAAAAAACACACTTTTTTACATTTTAATGCACTAAAACACACTATATTGCCCAAATGTTTGATGAAATAAAAAAGATGATCTTAGGCTAAGTACATTGATACCAAACATGACATGCTTTACAATTGCGCACAAACGTGCAGTGGCAACAAAATAAATACATTTTTAAAAGCCTTTAAAAGCCTTTACAGGTTACCACTTTAGATTTACAGAGGAGGTCTACTGCTAAAATTACTGCCCTCGATCTGACCGTCGCGGTGATACCTCACATGCATGGTGCAATTGCTGTTTACATTTGACGCCAGACCGACGCTTGCGTTCGCCTTAGCGCGAGAGCAGGGGGGACAGGGGTGCTTTTTTTTTTTTTTTTTTCTTTATTATTTTTTTGCTTTTTTATCTTATTTTAAAACTGTTCCTTTCATTTTTTTTTTTTTAATCATTTTTATTGTTATCTCAGGGAATGTAAATATCCCCTATGATAGCAATAGGTAGTGACAGGTACTCTTTTTTGAAAAAATTGGGGTCTATTAGACCCTAGATTTCTCCTCTGCCCTCAAAGCATCTGACCACACCAAGATCGGTGTGATAAAATGCTTCCCCAATTTCCCAATGGCGCTATTTACATCCGGCGAAATCTAAGTCATAAAATGCTCGTAGCTTTCTTAGGCCATAGAGATGTTTGGAGCCACTCTGGTCTCTGATCAGCTCTATGGTCAGCTGGCTGAATCACCGGCTGCATTCTCAGGTTCCCTGTTGAGACAGGAGAGCCAGAGAAAAACACGGAAGACGGTGGGGGGGGCATTCTCTCCCACTGCTTGTAAAAGCAGTCTAGAGGCTAATTAGCCGCTAGGATTGCTTTTACATGAAAGCCGACCGCTGGCTGAAAAGAATGATACCAAGATGATACCTAAACCTGCAAGCATCATTCTGGTATAACCACTCAAAGTCGTGAATGGTGTACCTGAAGACAAAAAAATGGTTAACAATAAAGCACAGTAAACGGTAAAGTATAAAAAATTGCATACCTGAAAAGCAAACGTGATAAAACATAATAACAATAATACATTGCAGAATAGAATACAGTAAAAAAGAGCAGAACAATAGAGAGAATAGAGAGAGAGAGAACAATAAAACGACAACTATTATTTTTTATTTTATATTTTTGTTTGTGTTTTTTTTTTTTTTTTTTTACACTTTTTTTGTAACTGTAACTTTTATAACTGTAACCGGTTCCAGGTTCGGGTCTCTCAAAATGCGATGGCATCTTGGGAGACCCTGTGAAAGTGCGCCTAGTCTGTGCAATGCTGTACCCTACGCTAAAACTCAACTAGTGAATGGTAGCGTTCAAAACATTCACCAATGCAAAGACCAGGATTGACAGGACAGGAGAGACAATAATAGCGGGTGTCACGCCTATATCCGCGTTTGCTGCAGACACAACATCTTTTTTGGGGGGGTTCGTTGGGTAGGGGTACTCGGGAGGACATAAAGAAAATGCCTCTCATGCAGCCGACTGCATTTGGTTGGGGATGTGAATGGGGGAAGTACGGGCGCTGCAGAAGTGGTGGGTTCCCAATTAGGATTGGCGAATGCAGCAGGAAGGGCATTATGGGCACGACGGGCCTGTGTTTGTCTTTTTGGTGGCAGCGGGACACTACTTGTGCTTGCCACCTCACCAGCTTGAACTGCACTTATGGGACTCGCCACGTCACCAAGTGTTACTGCAGTGCTGGTTTGACTACGACCGGGGTGTACTAGGCCGCTGGTGCTTGCCAGTTCACCAAAACGCTACCAAAAAAACTGTTAGCGATCGCAGGGATCAGGCCTGACTCTGCGAACGCTGCAGTTATGCATTTAGTGTTTTGCAAGTGACAGTGATCGATCGATACTGCACTTGGGTGGGCTGGGCTGGGCCGGGCGGAGGGGCAAAACGCAGGTGCTAGCAGGTATCTGGGCTGATCCCGCTAACACTGCGTTTTTGGGAACCCTAAACTGCTGGGGACGCCAGTATAGATCTGATCGGATCAGATATTGATCAGTTCAGATACTATACCACTAAGGGAGGTGTACGGTGCGTGCGTGGGTGTTAGCGCGACCGGCGCTAACCTGACGCTGCCTGGGGCTGGTGCTTGCCAGTTCACCAAAACGCTACCAAAAAAACTGTTAGCGATCTCAGGGATCAGGCCTGACTCTGCGAACGCTGCAGTTATGCGTTTAGTGTTTTGTAAGTGACAGTGATCGATCGATACTGCATTTGGGTGGGCTGGGCTGGGCCGGGCGGAGGGGCAAAACGCTGGTGCTAGCAGGTATCTGGGCTGATCCCGCTAACACTGCGTTTTTGGGAACCCTAAACTGCTGGGGACGCTAGTATAGATCTGAACGGATCAGATATTGATCCAATCAGATACTATACCACTAAGGGAGGATACGGTGCGTGCGTGGGTGTTAGCGCGACCGGCGCTAACCTGACGCCTGGGGCTGGTGCTTGCCAGTTCACCAAAAAGCTACCAAAAAAACTGTTAGCGATCGCAGGGATCAGGCCTGACTCTGCGAATGCTGCAGTTATGCGTTTAGTGTTTTGTAAGTGACAGTGATCGATCGATACTGCACTTGGGTGGTCTGGGCTGGGCCGGGCGGAGGGGCAAAACGCTGGTGCTAGCAGGTATCTGGGCTGATCCCGCTAACACTGCGTTTTTGGGAACCCTAAACTGCTGGGGAAGCTAGTATAGATCTGAACGGATCAGATATTGATGCGATCAGATACTATACCACTAAGGGAGGCGTATGCTGCGTCCGTGGGTGTTAGCAGTACTGGCGCTAATCTGGGGCGACGCATATCGCCGCCGGGCGATCAGGGGGCTAAACCTTTATTCGGTAATAAACAGCGGGTGCCCTGACACTATAAAAAATAAACAAACTAACCAGCGTCACCCGTAACGGTTATACGATGATCAGTGGTGAAAGGGTTAACTAGGGGGCAATCAAGGGGTTAAAACATTTATTAGATAGTATATGGGGGTCCATGTCGCTATAAAACGCTGACGGCGAACCTAAATATTTACGTCCCTAACTATCGTCACCGACGACACTAATACAGCGATCAGAAAAATGATCGCTTAGTGACACTGGTGACGGGGGGTTATCAAGGGGTTAAAACTTTATTAGGGGGGGTTAGGGGGGTATCCTAGACCTAAAGGGGGCCTAACACTCCCTGCCCTAACACTGTAACTGTCACAAACTGACACCAATACAGTAATCAGAAAAAAAAAAAAAAAAAAAACCTGCTTGGTGTCAGTTTGTGACAGGGGGGGTGATTGGGGGGGGATCGGGGGGCGATCGGGGGGGGGGATCGGGGTGTTTTGTGTGCCTGGCATGTTCTACTGTGTGTGTAGTGTTGGTGCACTCACATACCTGTCTTCTCTCCTCGGGCCGGAACGGAAATTACCGAGCCGAGGAGAGATGACATCATTTCCTCTGCCTCTGTGTACAATACAGAGGCAGGGAAATGATCCCATTGGCTGGGAGCGATCGCGAGGGGGGGGCCACGAATGGATGGCCTCCCCCTCACCACCGATCTCCGGGGGAGATTTGCCGACCGCCGCAGGCACCGGGGGGGGGTCCGATCGGACCCCCCACCCGCGGGCAGGCAAGGACGTACCTGTAAGTCCTTTTGCCTGCCCGTGCCGCTCTGTCGACGTACATCGTCGTGCGGCGGTCGGCAAGTGGTTAAGGAAAGCTTTGCGATCTTGGATGGTCTTTGTCCTAAAGGCTCTGCATTTCAGAAGAGGATGTGGCATCTTATGTAGAAGGCAGAACTTAGTAGGGTCACTGTCTTGATCCTCTGGCTGAGACTCTGCAAATCTGTGGGAAGAAATGTTAGTTTTGTGCACTGCTACTGGAGCTCTGAGTTGCTTAGGGCCAGAAGAAGTGGTATAAGACACTGGAAAAATGAAGCTGGGGTCATCTTTCATTCCTGCTTGTCTGTCTATAAAATCCACAAACTCACTAAAGGGTGGAAAAGGCACATTGTGTTTTTGTTTGTAGTTACAGCCATGAGTAATCCATCTTTCGTGTAACTCATAAGGCAGTTTTTGTGCTAAGGAATTAACACCTGTAGCAGAGTCAAGATAAGAAAGGCCAGGTAAGTCTACTTCTGCTTTAGCAACTTGTAACTCCATACACAGGTCACTGAATTCTCTGAGTCTTTGGTAACCTCTGCTAGGTATTTTTGGGAAGTCTTCTATCCTTTTAAACAGTGTACTCTCTATAGCCTCTGGTGAGCCATAATATCTATCCAGTCTGTATCAGATGTTTGTAAGGCCTGTCTCAGGGTGGTTTATGTTAATGTCTCTGATCCTTTTGGCATGTTCAACAGAATCATTGCCAAGCCACTTTAAGAGTAGGTCTATCTGGTCCCTGCAGAATAGATCTAGACCTTGAATGGCACTCTGGAAAGAGGATCGCCACGCCCTATAGTGTTGAGGGCAATCACTGAATTTGACAAGTCTTTGGGTAACTAAATCTCTTTTGGCCAGGAACTTGGCAAAGTCTACAGTAGCCTGATTGGCATTGGGGTAGGCTGCTGGTGTATTGTGGTGCGGTGTAAAGGCATACCTGGTAGAAGTCTCTTCTTTAGATGCACTGGGTTCAAACTCGCATAAGGTTGGCAGTTCGTACTGGCTTGTTGCATACACCTTTGGAGTGAAGACTGGTGTTTGATGTTTGTATGAAGGCTGGGTACCTTGTGGAGTAGAAGGTTTGGTTGAGACTGGAAAGTCTGGAACTCCATCAGATTTTTCTTGCTTGTAGCACTGGGGTCCCAGGTCGTCTTGTTGCTGCTTTATATGATGTGACTCACTGACGTCATGTTCAATTTCTTGTTGTGGGATGCTGCTTGGGTCACAGTGCTGGTAGACATAATCTGACGTGCGTTGTGAAGAATCTTGTTGGTCCTCCTTTAGACCCGGTATGCTGCTGCCTACTCTTGGCTCATCGTAGACGGCTGTTTTTAAAGCTTCTGCCTCTGCAATGGCGACGGCAGCATCTCGGTCCACAGCCAGCTTCTCCATGTTAGCTTCTAAGATAGCTTGCTACAATTTCAGAGATGCTTTCTGTTGGGCTAGCTTTTCCTCCAGGCGTATTCTCTCCTTCTCTCTCTCTTGTTCCATGCGTACTCTTTCTTGCTCTCTCCCTCTTGTTCCATGCGTACTCTTTCTTTCTCTCTCTCTTGTTCCATGCGTACTCTTTCTTGCTGCAAGCGTACTCTTTCCTTCTCTCTCTCTTGCTCCAAGCGTACTCTTTCCTTCTCTCTCTCTTGTTCCTGTCTCACCTTTTCTGCATCAAGGTGGGCCTTTTCTTTTTTCATCTGTAGCTCTTGGTCTGCGAATGTGGCCCTGGCTCTTGCCGCTTCAGCTTTTGAACAGGCGACAGCTGCTGCATTTGCGACAGATGACCTAGATAAGCTTATTCGTGAATGTGTTTTGTAAGAAGATGTCCCACTGTGAGACATGGCTGCGGGGAAGAAGCTGTCTTACTGTATAGAAACCATTCTAGTGTCGTTGCTGCTTGACAGAGTGCGTCTCTGTGTAGTGTGGCTGCTGGCTTCGCCTGCCGCAGGCCTGTATCTTTAAGGCCTCTGACTGTATGGGTACTGCGTAGCCCCGGGCTGTACAGACTTCCGAAGTCAGCTTATCTTTCTTCAGCGGTCAGCTTAAAAATGTCACTGTTCTGTCTCTGGGACAGATAGCTAAACCTTATTATCCCAATAACTTCAGATACCATATTTCTTTGATCTCAGTTTTATTAGAACGAGCCAGGTGAAATTTTAAAGTTCTTTAAGGGGTTATGACGATAGATTGAGAAAGACATGTCTTGTTTCCTGCAATGTGTTGAAAAGAATCATGGCTGGTTCACTTCCTGTTAAGATTCTACCCAGAATTCCCTTGCTGACAACTTCCTTAATTACACATACAATAAAACAAATAAACAGAACTGCAGCAATACCAAAAAGGAATGCTAGATGGAGCCTGCACACTGCATATGATTGTCTTAAATAAATTACACATTTTACATGTAAATTTAACAACACAGGTATAAATAAGGTACAAATAATCAGCAAGACATCTGGTGGACAGAACAGACCCATCATAATAGGTATGAATACACTTACTGTAAAAATGTTAGATCTTGAAGGAAATATGCAAAATACATGCTGCTATTTTCTTTCAAGTTACAAATGAATTCCTGAACAAGCTCCACAACATACAGCAGTTAACACTATATATACTTCTAGTGACTATGTATGTAAAATCTCTGTATAGTTACATTCCCCACATAAGGATGGGGTTGCTGCATAGCACAGATTCTTATCATTCTCATCAAACCAGAAATACAGTGCTATTGATGCTACACTGTTTAGTGAATTTGTCCTAACACAGAGCTATTCCACTCTCAATAATGCCATTTATCTACAGCTATGAGGAGTAAAATGGCACCACAATATGCTAACTTATTTATTTAACAGAACTGGAGGACAAATTCCTTAAAGGCATATAAAAAAAAGCCATATATACTGTATATATCTATCTATCTATCTATCTGAATTTTTGTAGATTTTCTTCCATATAGATATATATAGATATATGTATAAATCTATCTATCTATCTATCTATCTATCTATCTATCTATCTATCTATCTATCTATCTATCTATCTATCTATCTATCTATCTAGATATATTTATACATATATCTATATATATATATATATAGATATATGGAAGAAAATCTACAAAAATTCACTCCTTGCGGCGATCGGGGGCGGCGTGTGTCCCTCGGACACAGCGCTTCCCCGATCTAGGTAAACAGCCAATTTTATTGGCTGTTTACCCCGTGATCGGCTGTGTCAACGTCACAGCCGATCACCTGTCACAACAAACTCGGCGGCGCGCTCCCTGCGCACCGCCGAAGGCATCCAGAGCAGGGATCGAGGAAGGCGAGTGTCCCTTGGACACAGCGCTTCCCCGATCGGTAAACAGCCAATGAAATTGGCTGTTTACCAGGTGACCGGCTGTGTCCAATCACAGCCGGTCACAAATGTAAACAAAACAGTAGCTGTTACTATTTGATCCCCGCTCTCTCCTCACACACCGATCGTGAGAGGAGAGAGCAGGGATCAGTGAATGAAATCAGTGTCTGTCTGACATTACTGTATTGTACTGTACTGTGCACAACACGGCCCCCCCCAATAAAGAGGACCTGTCACACAGCCCAGCCAATCAGCCCATCTGTCAATCAGCCCATCTGTCAACCAGCCCATCTGTCAATCAGCCCATCTGTCATAGGCCCACCGCCATTGGTACCGCCACACAGGCTACCAGTACCGCCATCGGTACCACCACCAGTTATCCACTAGTACCTCCATCAGGCCCACCATCCATACTGCCACACAGGCCGCTACCAGTATCGCCACTAGTGCCGCCATCAGTACCACCACCACCCGTACCACCGTCAGTACCGCCATCGGTACCACCACCACCCATACTGCCACCTGTACCGCCATCACCACCTGTACCGCCACCACCACCCGTACCGCCATTGGTACCACCACCTGTACCGCCATCGGTACCACCACCACCCGTACCACCACCACCACCCGTACCGCCATTGGTACCACCACCTGTACCGCCATCGGTACCACCACCACCCGTACCGCCACCGGTACCGCAATCACCACCTGTACCGCCACCACCACCTGTACCGCCATCGGTACCACCACCACCTGTACCGCAATCACCACCTGTACCGCCACCACCACCTGTACCGCCATCGGTACCACCACCACCCGTACCGCCACCGGTACTGCCACCACCACCTGTACCGCCACCGGTACCACAATCACCACCTGTACTGTCACCACCACCTGTAACGCCATCGGTACCACCACCACCCGTACCGCCACCGGTACCGCCACCACCACCACCACCCGTACCGCCATCGGTACCACCACCACCACCCATACCGCCATCTGTACCACCACACAGGCCCGCCAATAAGCATTGCCATAATGTCCCAAAGGATTTACACACCTGAGGAGGCATATGAGATTCTTGCCATGTCGGATGATGAGAGCAGCGGGGAGCTCACATCATCTGGTTCGGAATACGAGCCAGTGGAGGATAGTGGATCAGAGTCCGAGTCCGCGGAGGAAACCGTCCCTCCCAAAAGATTGAGATCAGGACCAAGATCAGGACCAAGATCAGGAGATCTGCCCACCACCAGCAGCGCCAGACCCCAGGAAGAGGAAGAGGAGCCCAGTACAAGCACTGGAATTACCCGCCCAACCTGAAGAACCCAGCCCCAGTCCTACCTTCCCGATGCCCTGGCAAACCCCTTATGGTTGCCTGCCAACTCAGGATCCGCTATTATCCCCCCTTTCACCACACAGCCAGGTGTGCAGCCCAACACTACAAATTTTTCTGAATTTGTTTATTTTTCTTTATTTTTCCCACAAGATTTTCTGCAGAATATGGTGGATCAAACTAATTTGTATGCATCCCAATTTATTGCTGCCAACCCCAATTCTTCCTACGCCCGCATGTTCCAGTGGCGACGTGTCACACTGAATGAATTTAAATTGTTTTTGGGCCTAACTTTCAATATGGGGCTTACAAAAAAGAACGAAGTCCATGGATATTGGTCCACCCACCCCATCCAACACATGCCCATATATTCCGCTGTCATGTCCAGGACAAGATACGACATGATTATGCGTTTTCTCCACTTCAATGACAATTCCCAGTGCCCTCCCCGAGATCATCCCAACCATGAAAATTGTACAAGATACGCCCCCTAATCAATTCCTTTTCCCAGCGATTTAGAGAAGTTTTCATCCCAGACCAAAAAATTTGTGTGGACGAGTCCCTCATACATTTCACTGGCCGACTGCACTTCAAGCAGTATATACCAAGCAAGAGAGCCAGGTATGCGATCGAGCCACTGGATATGTCTTCACATTCCGGATCTATGAAGGCAAAGACTCCCAGCTCCAGCCCCATGATTGCCCCACATATATTGGAACCAGTGGGAGAATTGTCTGGGAGCTGGCATACCCCCTATTCGACAAAGGATACCATTTATATGTCGACAACTATTATACCAGCCTGCCCCTTTTTCGTCACCTTTATAGTAAAAAAACCCCGGCCTGTGGTACCTTAAAAAAAAAACGTAAGGGATTCCCACAAAATCTGTTGGCAAAAAAATCACGAAAGGGAGAATCGGCATTTATGAGGAACGAGGAGGTGTTGGCCATGAAGTGGAGGGACAAGAAGGATGTCCACATCCTCTCTACCATCCACAATGACACCGTGGTGGAGATCCAAAGAAGACGCAGCCCCATTGTAAAGCCCAAATGTGTCCATGACTACAATATGTATATGGGGGGGTGGATTTAAAAGATCAGAAGCTACAGCCCTACTTATCAAACAGAAAGTCCCATTACTGGTACAAGAAAGTTGCCTTTCACCTTTTTCACATGGCCCTTTTTAATTCATTTGTCTGCTACCAAAAAGCAACTCAAAACCAACAAGTCACCTACCTCAAGTATTTTGAAAATATCGTCACTGCCCTCATTTACCAACAAGGTCCCGTCCCAGGAAGCATTCGCTCGGATTATGTGAGTCGACTTCACGAGCACCACCTTCCCTATAGCATTCCCCCCACAGAATCTAGAAGAAGACGCCAAAAGAAATGCCGTGTATGCAGCAGAGGAGGAGTAAGAAGAGATTCCAGCTATTATTGTCCCCAATGTCCCTCCCAACCTGGCCTGTGCATCAGAGATTGCTTCAAAAATTGTCATACATCCATCCAATATTAGTTCCCTGTATTATTACCAGACTGCCATTTCCCATTTGCCTGCTACCATGTTAATTAACTGACCCTGGCCTGTTTACCGACGATGTCTTTGCTTGCCAATTTAACCACGTTTCTGACTTGCACGTGTACCAACCTCAGCCTGTTTACCGACGATGCCTCTGCCTGCCGATTTAAACCACGTTTCTGACTTCCACATGTACCGACCTTGGCCTGTTAATCGACCATGTTTTTGCCTGCCACTTGGACTGATCTTTTGGCCATCTACTTTAGTACACAGGGGTCTCACATATGTGAGGGGCTTCAGAATAGCGTTCTGAGTAGAGAAAACCAGTTTTTCGTTTTCTGTGCTCCCAGAACAGGGTCTGGTTGCCCGGAGGCTTCAAAGCGATTTGGGTGGGAGAAGCCTCTACCCCTGTCCCCCTGGCCCTAAGCTTGATGGTCCTTCCTGCTGCCTGGACCAATACTTTGGCTGTGCTGACCATATTGCTGCCTGTAAAGACCCATGACATTATGGACCATGTTTCTTCCTGCTGTTTGGACCAATACTTTGGCTGTGTTGACCATATATCTGCCTGCTGCCTCTACTGACTTTGGACAGTATTTCTGCCGGGACACCTCTGCCTGCTACCTGGACCTGTGCTTTGGCTGTGCTCTGGCTGTGCTTTGGCTGTGCTCTGGCTGTGCTGACAGTATCTCTGCCTATATGAACTATGGACAGTATTCCTGCCTGCTGCCTGGATGATTGCTTTTGCTGTCGCTGACCTCATTCCTGCCTGCTGCCTGGACCGATGCTCTCCTTTGTGGACCACTGCACTTTTAAAACCACAGGTAATCTTTTGTTATTTGGTATGTACCTGCTATGTGTTAGAAATATGAAGGGCCTTCAAAAATGTGATCGGTAGTCAGAAAATTATATGTGTAATTAATGCTGCTAGAATGCCTGGAGGTGCTACTTGGATTTTGGGCCTCTGTATGTGGCCAGGCTGTGTAAAAGTCTCAAACATGTGGTATTGCCATACTCAGGAGGAGTAGCAGAACGTATTTTGGGGTGTCATTTTTGCTATGTACATGCTATGCGTTATAAATATCTTATATATAGTCTAGCGCTCAGGATATTGTTAAGAAGCAAACTGCGACAAGAATAAAAGTTTTTGGTTGTTTTAATAAACCAATAATGAGCCAATAATAAACAATGGTCTAAAATAACAGTAATAACTGCTAATGAAACCAGGTTCAGAAATCCTGTTGTAGAAAAGAACGCATTGTTGCAAAAAACCACAATAACACAGTATATAAAAAAAGTTAAAAACCAAAGTCTCTTGATAATATTAAAATTCAATTAAACATCAATAAGGGGACAGGAGCATTGAACAGCAGGAGGCTAACAAAGGAGATCCATCCAATGAAGACCTACAGAGACCACTGGGTGAAGTAATGAAAGCAACACTTCGGCTCAAAGCAGGTGACAATAGGCAAGATGATCGGGGTAAGCCAAGAGTACTCACAGCCAGGTAGAAGTGCTCAAAGCTGCCTCATACAATGGGAAGGTTAGCACCATGCAGATGGATTCACTGGCTCAGGTGGATGGTGAGGTGGCCGTGGTGTGGAAGTGTGAAGCTCCGCCATGCGGAGAGCAGCCTGGCCGGAGCTGCGTGTCTGTGAAAGATGACGTCAGCAACGGGGAGCCGCTGGAACGTCAGAGGAAGTCAACAAGCCGCTGGTCAGCCAGGAGGTGTCTCCACAGGGGTAAAGTCTCTTCAATGAGACATATTGACACTGCACTGAGGTCGGAACTGACACTGGGAAGCCATATGAAAGGGAAATGGTGGCGGCAGGCTGATGGAGCTCACATCTGCCTGACCAGCCTGAGGAAATAGCCAACAGTCATGTGGAGAAATGGATGATGAAATGGATGATGAAATGGATAGTGAATAAAATGATGAAAAATTAAATAAAAAATATAAAAATCAAAATTAAGAAGAAAAAACTGGTCAGAAGATGCCAAACCCAGATGGGGTGGTGGAGATGGTAAAGTTGAAGGAAACAATTGCTGGTTGAAGTTGGACTATGGTTGGACTATGACAAAGCGCTTGTGCGCGAAATGCGTCGTCAAGGCAACCCCCATATGGCAGAGGCCTCAGCTTGAGCCATCCACTGTGAGCTTTCATCCTGTGAAGTCGCCCCTTGAACCAGCAATTGTTTCCTTCAACTTTACCATCTCCACCACCCCATCTGGGTTTGGCATCTTCTGACCAGTTTTTTCTTCTTAATTTTGATTTTTATATTTTTTATTTAATTTTTCATCATTTTATTCACTATCCATTTCATCATCCATTTCATCATCCATTTCTCCACATGACTGTTGGCTATTTCCTCAGGCTGGTCAGGCAGATGTGAGCTCCATCAGCCTGCCGCCACCATTTCCCTTTCATATGGCTTCCCAGTGTCAGTTCCGATCTCAGTGCAGTGTCAATATGTCTCATTGAAGAGACTTTACCCCTGTGGAGACACCTCCTGGCTGACCAGCGGCTTGTTGACTTCCTCTGACATTCCAGTGGCTCCCCCGTGCTGACGTCATCTTTCACAGACACGCAGCTCCGGCCAGGCTGCTCTCTGCACGGCGGAGCTTCACACTTCCACACCGCGGCCACCTCACCATCCACCTGAGCCAGTGAATCCATCTACATGGCGCTAACCTTCTCATTGTATGAGGCAGCTTTGAGCACTTCTACCTGGCTGTGAGTACTCTTGGCTTACCCCGATCATCTTGCCTATTGTCACCTGCTTTGAGCCGAAGTGTTGCTTTCATTACTTCACCCAGTGGTCTCTGTAGGTCTTCATTGGATGGATCTCCTTTGTTAGCCTCCTGCTGTTCAATGCTCCTGTCCCCTTATTGATGTTTCATTGAATTTTAATATTATCAAGAGACTTTGGTTTTTAACTTTTTTTATATACTGTGTTATTGTGTTTTTTTGCAACAATGCGTTCTTTTCTAAAACAGGATTTCTGAACCTGGTTTCATTAGCAGTTATTACTGTTATTTTAGACCATTGTTTATTATTGGCTCATTATTGGTTTATTAAAACAACCAAAAACTTTTATGCTTGTCGCAGTTTGCTTCTTAACAATATCCTGAGCGCTGGACTATATATATGTTTTTTTTTTCCTGATCTGTTTCCACCAGTTACAGTTTGTCTGGCAGCACGGGTTATTATTATTTTTTATTTTTATTTTTTATTTTGTATTTTTTGGTTTCCTCTTTCTCTTTTGTGTATGTATTATGCAATGTATATATTCACATTGTCCTAATAGATGGCATAGTTAACATATCTATTTTACATGTTTTGTTTTAAACTCTCTGGGTGGCCCACCACTGGCGCTGGGTTACTTTTCTGTGGTTTTTTTTGTTATAAATATCTTATAAAGCGACAACTTTGTGTAAAAAAAATGCATTTTCATTTTTTTCCACATTTTCCAAAAACTTCTGGAAAAAAATGAACCATTCAAAAGACTCATTATGCCTCATAGATTATACGTTGGGGTGTGTGCTTTCCAAAATGGGGTCATTTTGTGAATAATTCCATTGTTCTGGTGCTCCAGGGCCTTCAAAACTGTAATAGGTGGTTGAGAAAGGATATGTGCAATTTATGCTTGTAAAACGCATGAAAGTGCTACTTCAATGTTGGGCCTTTGTATGTGGCCAGGCTGTGTAAAAGCCTCACACATGTGGTATCGCCATACTCAGGAGGAGTAGAGGAATGCATTTTGGGGTGTCATTTTTGCTATGTACATGCTATGTGTTAAAAATATCTTATAAATGGACAACTTTGTGTAAAAAAAATGCATTTTCATTTTTTTTCCACATTTTCCAAAAACTTCTGGAAAAAAATGAACCGTTCAAAAGACTCATTATGCCTCATAGATTATACGTTGGGATGTGTGCTTTCCAAAATGGGGTCATTTTGTGGACAATTCAATTGTCCTGGTGCTCCAGCACCTTCAAAAGTGTAATAGGTGGTTGAGAAAGGATATGTGCAATTTATGCTTGTAGAACGCCTGAAAGTGCTACTTCAGTGTTGGCCCTTTGTATGTGGCCAGGCTGTGTAAAAGTCTCACACATGTGGTATCGCTATACTCAGGAGGAGTAGCAGAATGTATTTTGGGGTGTAGTTGCAATTATGCATATGCTGTGTGAGAGAAATAACCTGTTAATATGACCAGTTTGTGTAAAAAAAAAAAAAAAATCGTAATTTTCCGAAGAATTGTGGGAAAAAATTACAGCTTCAAAAAACTCACCATGCCTCTTAGTAAATACATTGGACTGTCTACTTTCCAAAAAGGGGTCATTTGGGGGGTATTTGTACTTTCCTGGCTTGTTAGTGTCTCAAGAAATGAGATAGGCCTTCAGGTGAGATAGTACATCAGGTGTGATCAATTTTCAGTGATTGGCACCATAGTTTGTAGACTCTATAACTTTCACAAAGACCAAATAATATACATTAATTTGGGTTATTTTTACCAAAGATATGTAGCAGTATAAATTTTGGCACAAATTTATGAAGAAAAATGACTTGTTTGCAAAATTTTACAATAGAAACTAAAAAAAAGTACGTTTTTTTCAAAATTTTCGCTGTTTTTTTGCTTATATTGCAAAAAATGAAAAACCCAGTGGTGATTAAATACCACCAAAAGAAAGCTCTATTTGTGAGAAGAAAATGATAAACATTTTGTTTGGATACAGTGTAGCATGACTGAGTAATTGTCATTCAAAGTGTGAGAGCGCTGAAAGCGGAAAATTGGTCTGGGCGGGAAGGTGCATAAGTGCCTGGTATTGAAGTGGATAAGATGCTGTAACAGGTGCACGCCCCCAAAGCGTGTCACTGGAGCCGATGCATGTGCCCAGTGGGTGAGACAGAGCGAGAACTGGGATGTGTGTGAGTAAACTTCTGTCAAGGGAGAAGAGACAGATTGAGTGTTCCTACCATGTAGGAACAACGATCTCTCTCGTCCTCTAGTCAGTCACATTCCCCCCACAGTTAGAACACATATAGGGAACACATTTAACCCCTTGATCGCCCCCTAGTGTTAACTACTTCCCTGCCATTGACATGTATACGGTAATCAGTGGCTATTTATAGCACTGATCGCTGTATAAATGTCAATGGTCCCAAAAAAGTGTCAAAAGTGTCCAATTTGTCCGCCGCAATGTCTCAGTCCCGATAAAAATCGCAGATCGCAATTTTTTTTTTACCAAAAATATGTAGAAGAATATATATCGACCTAAACTGATGAAGAATTTTTTTTTGGATATTTATTATAACAAAAAATACAAAATATTGTGTTTCTTTCAAAATTGTTACACTTTTTTGTTTATAGCGCAAAAAATAAAAATCGCAGAGGTGATCAAATACCACCAAAAGAAAGCTCTATTTGTGAGGAAAAAATACATATATTTTGTTTGGGTATAACGTCGCAAAAAATGGCCTGGTCATTAAGGGGGAAAATCTTCTGGGGCTGAAGTGGTTAAGCTCATGGTGATTTCTTACCAATATATAACCCTTTCATGACTAAGCCTATTTTTGACATTTGGTGTTGACAAGATAAAATCTGTATTTTTTGCTACAAGCATTATATATATTTAGTGAATATAGAGAATAAAATGGTGATTGTTGCAATATTTTGTATCACACAGTATTTCTGCAGCGGTGTTTTAAACGCAACTTTTTGGGAAAAGGGACACTTTCATGAATTTAAAAAAAAACAAACAGTAAAGTTAGCCCAGTTTTTTTGTATAATGTGAAAAATGATGTTACGCTGAGTAAATAGATACCAAACATGTCACGCTTTATAATTGCACGCACTCGTGGAATGGCGACAAACTACGGTACGTAAAAATCTCCATAGGCAACACTTTAATTTTTTTTACAGTTACCAGGTTAGAGTTACAGAGGAGGTCTAGTGCTAGAATTATTGCTCTCACTCTGACGATCGCGGTGATACCTCAGATGTGTGATTTGAACACTGTTTACATATGTGGGCACGACTTCCGTATGCGTTTTCTTTGCTGCGCGAGCTCAAGGGGACGGGGTGCTTTAAAAAGTGTTTTATTTTATTTATTTTTATATTTAGAAATTGTGGTAACAGTAATAGGTGGTGACAGGTACTCTTTATGGAGGGATCAGGGATCTAAAAGACTCCCAATCCCTCCTTTGCGCTTCAAAGTATTCAGATCACCATTTTCGGTGATTCTGAATACTGTATATTTTTTTTAAAACCGGTGCCATTGGCAGCCGAGTAAACGGGAAGTGACGTCATGACGTCGCTTCCGTTTTTACTAATAGGAGGATGGAACGAAGCCACTTATGGCTATGTTCCAGACTGCCACTAGCCGCCTGAGGCGGCGGATTGGTGATCGGGCCTCCCGGTGGATCGGAAGGACCGGTAAGAGTGGCAGGAGGCGGCGGGAGGTGGGGTAAATAAACGATCAAGGGGTTAATATGGCGCACAATGGATGTAGCCAAGTACATATGAATAAAAATGGTGGGGGGAAAGGGGTGGGTTGGGGGTTCCTGAGAGGGGGAACTTGGTGGTGGTAGTTAATGTTTCACAACAAGTTCAGGTATTAGTCCATGTAAGGATACAATGATGCTGAATAAATGGAAGGCAGCCAGTCTATAAAAGCTAGAAGAAGCTCTGGAACAATAAAAAAATAAAAAAATTGCCCTCTAAGTGCAGCATGTATGTTAAAAATATTTATTACAATAGATAAAAACAATCACATTTGAGTTGCTAAAAACCAGCATATATATATTATACCGCTCCTCCGGTATAACAGCTGAGCAGCTTTTAGCCACATCGGTTGTTATAACTGGAAAGCCGATCGCCGGCTCTAAAAAACGGTACCGGGATGATGCCTGAAGCTGCGGGCATCATCCCGGTATAACCCCCAAAAGCCGAGTACGCACATCTTAGTACGCTCGGCGGGAAGGGGTTAAATATCTCCTAATTAAATGAATAAAAAAAACAATTTATTAAAATACAAGTATAATTATATATTTACAAAGTATTATGGGATGAGATGGTGGTTCGTGTCAGCAGCAAGAGTTCAGCGATATTGGGAGTGGTCAATGGGCAGCAGCCTCCTCAGTCATCCAGGAAGTGTGTCAAGAATGTGCGTGTGTGTGTATCTTTTAAACAAGTGTCTCATTGTATTTTATATAATTGGAGAACCATTGTTTGCATTGGCGCCTCCCCAACTCATGTTTACTATATCCTGGTTGATTGGTTCCAAAATTGGGCGGTAACTGTCCTTTTATCATCTGCCCACTAGTGGTCAGTTCAGTTACATAACTGGAATTCTGATTGTCCTATAATCTCTAATAATATGTTGGTAGGAATATCTCATGTCCTTTGTCGGATGGTGTCTGAAATGATACTTGTGGTTTAATATATGAAAAGCTTTCATTTTTGAATCATTCCTTCTGAAGAGAACGTGAATCTCCCCTTGAACACTCATGTCAGTTTATTATACATGTCATTTTCAGTAAATGATCTATGGTATGTATCAATCCTTGTATTTAGCAAGCATTGCAATTTAATATAAAATAACTTGTTATAATATATATATGAAATAACTTGTTATAATATATATATATACATTTCTTTTTAGCTGGCTTTGGGAATATAGTAAATTATTTTTATTGTCAGCTAAGTAAACTTCGGATGTCTTAGAGAACCTTCTCAGCCTCAGAACAATAAGCAAAGGTAATTCCAACTTTAGAACAAGTAGGTTAATTAACTGTCTTGGAGTTTTATTGTTCTTGGTTAACTTTCTCGTATGGAGCTGTGATATCTTTAACCTGGGTCTTTCTTGAGTAAATACTTTTATTTACTGACCTTAAAAGGTAAGGACCTTTCAGCTCTGTCAGTGACACAAGCCTGAAATTACATTTGCGCTATTTGAGTTTGATCGACATAGGTGTGGCGTTCAAAGCCTGTTCTGTGTACTTTAAAAGATCTAATTGGAATATCTTGGTTATTAAAACTATTGCCAAGGATTCTTCCTGTATCTTGAAAGTGTGAGAAGTTTCCTCAAAATGTTCAGTGGGTCACATATTTTTATATGATTTATACATTTTTATGTATTAATGTCATGACAATAGACAGTATTACGTCTAAAATCCTTGAGATCACTGTTAAATTTCTTGACTTTTTTCTGAATATCTCTATCAGCTTTTTCTAACAGGTTTCCCAAGGATTTTAGAAATAATACTGTATATTTGTGGCAGAGTTTTGCTTTAGGTGAAAGTTTGGACACCGAGGTAGATAATTTTACTACAGAGTCTGAAGGAGCAGAAAGAAGACAGGGTGATAATAGGCCCTCAGGTGTGCACAACAATAAGTTCAATATATATGGGTCTAATTTGAAAAATGGTAATGTAGGCCCAGTCTTGCAGCAGAGGTCCAATTTAAAACCTCCAGTAAAAAGAGATTGACAGGACAGAATAATACCCCTAAAAAAAAAACAAACAATATGGACATGGACAATCCAATGGGTCTAGGTTTGTACAGGGGAACAATAAATATTGGGTTCCAGTGTATAACAGATATCAACCATTATCTGATTGGAGGGGGAATGAACTGTACCACGACCCTAGAGGGTATGATTGTGATTATAACCTGAGACCTTTTTAAGGACCTCCAAGGAGGGGGAGGGGAGTACCCAGGAGATTCCCTTTATACTATGTTTCCAAGAAGACCAGAACCTGAAAGTCCTTTTATGGGAGGACAGGGAGAACCAGAATACAGAGGAGAAGGGGTAAGACGTGGAGATGCAGAGCAGGGAGACGTGTACTAGAACTTAAAAAGAAGAAGGGAAATTTAAATAATGTCAAATTTTATTTAAGTAAGACCACTTTGACCCATAAAGAATTGAATATCCTAAATGTAGGTTTAAAATATGCTCCTAGAAAACCCATTAGTAAGTTTAATGTCTACGTAGACACACATAAATATATAAGGAAATTAAACTTAAAGAAGTATTTTTTTGAATAATCCTGGAAGTTCAAGAATTAATCCTCCTTTGTCAAGAAATAATTATGCTGAGGTGTTTAAAAATCTTGTGCTGACAGACTTGGAACATTTGTCCCCAAAAAAGAAGTAAACGTAATACGTATATTATGGAAGGTATTAAAAAACTAGAGAGAAGGAATGATGTAAATGTACACCCAGCTAATAAGGGGAAAGGTTAGTGATCCTCGAAAAGGAATTCTATCACACACAGATGACAGGAATGTTATTGGATGGGGATACGTATACAGAATTAAAAACTGATTCCACTGTGAGGTTCAAGGAGAAATTGAAAAAGGTTGTGGAATCAGGATATAGAGCTAGAGTGCTTACTAAAAAAAAGAGACATTATTTGATACCCAGCTCTTGTAGAATACCTATTATATATACACCACCTAAAATACATAAAAATTCACAATGTCCACTAGCACGTCTGATTGAGAACAGTATAGGATCTGTGAATGGAAGGTCGGGTGAATATTTAGATACGTTTCTACAACCTAGTGTAATAAAAACTAAGGCATATTTAAAAGACACTAAGGATTTGTTACAATTACTGCAAGGGATTGATCTGAATAATACATAAGATATTATAATGATGACAGAAAATGTGTTATCACCGTACACCATTATTCAACATGATGATACATTGTTAGCCTTGAATTGGGCATTAAGTCAGAGAGAGGATATCCTCTTTGCCCAGAAAGGATTTGGGGAAGATTTTGGACTATTGTCTTTCACATAAGTATTTTTGGTATGATGGACACTTTAACCTACAGAAAAGGGGGGTGGCTATGGGTTCTAAATTTGCACCAAGTCTGGCCAATATGTTTATGGCCAAATGAGAAGACACATTTGTGTTTAGACAGTCCAGGCCAAAGTTACTTTTCTATTGAAGATTTATAGATGGACTCTTGATAATTTGGAGGGGCACTGAAGAGCTGGCAAGAAAATTTATGATCCAATTAAATTCTGATAATAATATAAAACTTGAGTATCAACTTAGTAAGGAAGAAATACACGTTCTTGATGTGATTTTTAGACAAGGTAGTGGTCTTTCAACCAAAGTTTTATTCAAACCAACAGATAGGAATAGCTATCGAACTATCCATAGTGGATATCATCCGCTATGACTCAAAAATATTCCAAAGAAGCAGGTGATAAGGGTCAGGAGGGTTTTGTAATAATCACTCTGACTTTGCTACCCAATCCCGAGTTATTCAAGTGGAGGGCCACCCTAAAATAAAAAATTGCATCAAAAATCTTAAAAAATTAAAAATAAACATTTGAAAAAAAAATTAACTTACCTGAAACCCTTGTTGCTAGGCAGTCTTCCTAATCTGCCTCTTCCTATTCCACGGCCCTTCCTCCTCTTCGGCGAGTGGCCCCGTTGCCTTTTGGGAACTGTGTGTGTCCCAGAAAACCACGGGGCCATTCACAAAGCGCAGCACGACTCACGCATGCGCAGTAGGAAACGGGCAGTGAAGTTTCAAGGCTCCACTGCCTGTTTCCCTTCGTTAAGATGGAGGTGCCGGTGGCTGATCCAATGGACGGATCGGCCTCGGGGGGCCGACATCGCGGGCTCGCTGGACAGGTAAGTGTCCTTATTAAAAGTCAACAGCTACAGTGTTTGTGGCCAGAACCCCCCTTTAAGGAGAGATTCCTCCAAAAAAGGCTATTCTGAAAGACAGCTGGATAGGATACTACATGTGGTGGGGTTCTTACTCACAGAAGAATGTTTGAGAGATAGATCTGAACAAATGGAAAGTGACACACAGCAGCAGGGGGTTTATTTTGGACTATCACTGTCAGTATAAGGAAGTTAAATTTGTTTTTAAAAAACACTAGCATGTATTACATATGAACAGGTTGTTGAGGCCTGTATTACCTGAGTTACCTTCATTCACATGCAGTAAAGCCCCAAATTTTTTGTGATAGGATTGTAAAATAAATACTGGATCCTCCAGTGAGACAATCATTATTTCCTGATAGAAAAGGATTCTTGGCATGTCGTAGATGTAAAGCATGCAAAATGGCCAAGGTTAGGAATTGTGTGGATTTTGTTTTCCATATAGATAAGAAGGTTAATTTTATTCCAGAATTCATCACATGTAATATAACGTATGCGCATATGTTCTCCAGTTCCCGTGCAGCCGCACTAAGTGGCCACTGAGAAAGCGCATAGAGGAACATGTTCACAATATCATTAATGGGTTTAAACAGCACAATATATCCTTACAATTAAGGAAACTGCATAATAGAGACCCGAAGGGGCTTCAATTCTGGGGAGTGGATAGAGTTTATCCCTCTTGGAGAGGATTCAATATGGTGAGAGACCACTCCAGGAGGGAAACTAAATGGATATATATGTTGAAAATACTTCACCCGGGTGGTTTCATATTGATTTGGACATCAATTGTTTTATTAGTGACTTCTGAGTTTCTATCTAGTATGTATATCACCTTCTTTGGGGACTTTGCAAGGGTTCATTACACTTGTTTTGTTTTTAACTTTGATGCCATGCATATGCACAGCAGGTTTATAAATTGTAAAGGGCTACTTTATGGAATATGTATATTAGTATACTTTTATTATTTTAATAATGTAATTTTTGTAAATTAGTAGATCCAAGTTTTGAATTTGAAAAAAAGTCCTCATGTGAGATGACCATCCTTAATGGGCAATCATTAGATATTATTAAATCACCAGTGCAAATAGTGAAAAATAATGAAAAGATATATAATCCAAGTTACAATGAGATGAGTCCTTCCAGTGATATTGACACCATGTGACCTCCACCTTATAAAGTGGTCACTTACCAGCTTATATGGACCTCCTATAACGGGAGGTCCAAAACACTTGTGGCTTATACCCAGCCAGGGCCTTTATCCATCCAGGAGGGGTATGAAGATGTCAACTCCCACCATACACAGATTCCCAGGGCAAAGGGTCAGTAACAATTTCAGCTCAATCTCAGCGGGAGCCCTCCCCAGAGCCCGAACAACATGGAATCCACCCTCAGGATATCACACTCATTGAAATGCCCCCAAAAAATATAAGGCTCGCCATTTTGTAAAAACATATACAACTTCAATATAACAAAAAAGATTGCATTTACATCTAGGAAGTATTAAAGATGCATTAGAAAAACACAAGCCAGCTGGCTAATACATGAATGCCCGTCATTCAGGGATCAGAGAAACCGGTGATGTCAGTCACTTGCACTTACTGACGCGTTTTGTCACACACTGACATTGTCCTGGGGCACGGGCGGCATGCTTACTCACTAATCATTGTTCCAACATGGCCATTTTGGGGTTTACCTGACCCATGCCGAACAACAATTTCCAAGCCTGACCTGAAATTATTTTTTAAAATTATGTTTATACCAATGATCTTTTATTCTATGTGAAGTTCAATAAAATATGTATTTTCAACTTATTGGGTGCCTCAAAAGTCCTTTTTTTTATCTACATATGATTTAGGATGCAGCACAGTGTATTCACCACAATCCCCCAATACCACCCTGTGCTGGTGTAAAAACAATTATCTAACTTTGTCAAGTGGGCATTGAGCCACTGTAAATGGGGATGCTGGAGGACATACCTATTATTCTGTTCTGGCAGCTGAGTGCTACAGTTGGAGAAGGCTGGTGGGACTTGAATCAGAAAAAGCTTGCAGCCCATGCATGCCCCCATTCTATGTGGCACCATGCTTTTCTCCACTGGAAAAGAATAAGGTAAATCTCTGTGTCCCCTTGAAAGACTTGCATCCATATTGCTGGAGGTTTCTGTTGAGGAAAGCAACAATTGAAAATGACATTTCACACATGCAGTACAGTATGTACAATACATTGCAGGTATTGTTTTTTTTATAAATAGACCCTTTAGAATAATCTAAGCATTGAATATTAAAGTTTACACATAAGCTATGGAACCCAGAATGTAACTATTCTTTTCACTATATGCAGCTTGACTAAGGTCCCAGATTTCAGTTTTAATTTAAACATAAGTGAATAACCCAAAGTACATAACCACCAGAACTGAAATATAGTAATAAGCAAATAGAGTTTAAAATATGTTTTTGTAATATGTTTTATAATACAGTTGTCCATCTTTCTCTGATCGTTTGTTTGGTGGGATTGTCCACTTATCCAAAAGTTTTGGGAGGAGATGCATGATTGAATAACCCGGGTAACTACCTAAAACCCTTGATTTCATCCTGGCACAGTATCTTCTCCGTTATTCATCATCCTCCTCCTCCTCTTCCTACTTCAGATCCCTTACCATGATGATGGTTAATGCAGCTAAATGTGCATACCTGTACTATGGAGGACATCTAAAACCCCCTCCTTATCTGACTGATACAAACATATAAATAAGATTGTGTAAATTAAGGAATTAATCTCTGTGTCAAAAGACACTTGTTCCAAATTTACTTTACCATGTGGGCATGCTGGCTGCACTTCTAATCTTCTGAAGAATATTTGCAAGAAATAGGAAATCTCCTATAAATTATTACCAAACTCAACGTAACACACTTAGCGACACAAAAGGCCTCTCAGGCCTACAGACAACCACATCTTTTTTGCAATGCTAAAACCCCAGTAGCCAGACAGGAAATTAGTGACCAATACAGGTGGTCCCTGAGGTACAAACAAGATAGGGTCTGTAGGTTTGTTCTTAAGTTGAATCTGTTTGTAAGTCGGAACAGATACATTTTTAAAGTGTAGCTCCAGCCCAAAGAAATATTTTTAAGCTTTTTGGATAGCATAGGGAAGGGTTAACACCCCTATAATATTTATTTTGCTATCTGTGCCCCTGTACGAAAATTTCACCTCACTTTCTGTCCTTATGGCAATTGGATTTTGAAAATTTTGGGTTGTTATGGAAACAAGCCTTGGTGATAAATCATCAGTGGAGGTACCTTTTTCCCATAATAACTCTTACAGGAGTGAATTTCCCTTCCTAGGGATTTCCTCTCACTTCCTGTTGTCTTCCTCTGTTTGTAAGTAGGAGTCGTTTGTAAGTCGGATGTTTGTAACTAGGGGACCGCCTGTATAGGCACTATATAGACCATGTCATTTCAGCTTCCATCCTCCTCACCAAGGTGTTAAGCACCACATTACCCCATCTCCCCCACCCACCTTTTTTGTATTTATATTTACGGTTCCCCCTCCTATTCCTTGCAACCTCCATAACTCCTCCCTCACTTTCTCTCTTGACTTTTAACCATGTTACTTTTATTTCCATTTCAACTATACTATAACAACACTAGCTAAAAGACTAAACCCTGCTACCGCCTGCATTTCTTCCATCCAGAACCCTCTTAAACCTTAACATCCCGGCCTTGGCCCTCCAAGATCTGCCTGTGCGGGTCACATGCAGGTCCAGGATGGTAAACACCTCAGTGACAAGTACATCTAAATTGCCGCACTCAGCCAGGACTCATGGCAACCCAGCATAAGCTACCCTTAGACAACTACCCGCCACATACTCTGTGACCACCGTGGGCCTGCAATCATGTCACTGGGCAGAAGAACGGGGAGATGCCTTTGTAAACAAGGCATTTCCCTGTTCTGCCTAGTGACATGACAGGGATCGACTGCTCCCTGTGACCCCCCCCACAGTTAGAAAACCTCCCTAGAACACACTTAATCCCTTGATCACCCCCTAGTGTTTAACCCCTTCCCTGCCAGTGTCATTTACACAGTAATCAGTGCATTTTTATAGCACTGATCGCTGTATAAATGACAATGGTCCAAAATGGTGTCAAAAGTGTCCGATGTGTCCGCCATAATGTCGCAGTCAGGATAAAAATTGCAGGTGGCCGCCATGGCTAATAAAAAAAAGAATAATAAAAATGCCATAAATCTATCCCCTATTTTGTAGACGCTAATACTTTTGAGCAAACCAATCAATATACGCTTATTGCGGGGTTTTTTTTACCAAAAATATGTAGAAGAATACATATCGGCCTAAACTGAGAAAGAAATGTGTTTTTTTATATATTTTTGGGGGATATTTATTATAGCAAATAGTAAAAAATATTGCTTTTTTTTCAAAATTGTCGCTCTCTTTTCTTGTTTATAACGCAAAAAATAAAAACCGCAGAGGTGATCAAATGCCATGTCCTGGACCCACACCCTGCAACTCAGGGACCTAAATCGCCACGTGGAAGATTTGGACAATCGTGGCAGGCGCCACAATCTCCATATACGTGGTCTTCCGGAAACGATCGATGAGGACCATCTACAAGCAGAAGTGGTAGGCCTTTTCAATAACCTACTGGAAAAGCCCCCCACTACACCAATAGAGATGAAACGCATCCATTGTGCCCTTCGCCCATGAGGCAGAGAATCGGATCCCCCTAAAGACATGGTCTGCTGTATAATAGACTATCAGCTAAAGGAAGAGATTTTACGGAAGGCCCGTAACAAAACCCCGCTAACATACAATAGCACAGACATTCGCCTGTTTCAATATCTCTCAAACATAACATTGCAGCGCCAAAGAGAATTACGTCCACTCCTGGAAGTTCTGCGCACCAAGGGAATCCAATACAGGTGGAAGTTTCCCTTCTGCCTGTCAACTTCAGCGCAAGGCCGCTCCGCTCTCCTCAGAGTGCTAGAAGATTTGCGCCACTTCAGTAAAGCCTTGGAGATCCCCTTCACAAGTGTACCTGAATGGTATGCAGAATTTTGCCCCTCTGCTGCAAGACACTCTCCACTAGGGATGAGCTTCGTGTTCGAGTCGAACCCATGTTCGACTCGAACATCGGCTGTTCGATCGTTCGCCGAATTGCGAACGTTATGGGCCATTCGCGCTAAATTCGTGTGGCGCGTCACGGCCCATAATTCACTGCGGCATCGCAGTGCATTGCTGGCTGATGATTGGCCAAGCATGCACTATGACCCGCATGCTTGGCCAATCACAGCGCCGTCAGTAGAGAGAGCTGTAATTGGCCAAAGCCAGGGTGGCTTTGGCCAATTATGGCTCAGGGGATTTAGTACACACCCCACACTATATAAGGCCGCCTGCACGGCGGCCCTGTGTAGTGTGTGTTCCGGTGTGCTGAGAGATAGAGATAGAGAGAGAGAGAGAGACAGTGTCATTTGATTTGAGTTAGATAGATTAGGCAGAACAGTCAGTCAGTTAGCTGCACTTACAGTGTATTGTGTATATATATGCATCCCAGGTGTTGCATATATATATATATACACTGTATTCAGTTTAGCTAGATCCGTTCCTGTTATCTTCTATCTAGACTATTTACATTTAATGCAGTGCGTCCTGCTCACAGTGTTCAGCTAGATCCGTTCCTGCAATTTACATTTAGTGCAGTGCGTCCTGCTCACAGTGTTCAGCTAGATCCGTTCCTGCTATTTACATTTAGTGCAGTGCGTCCTGCTCACAGTGTTCAGCTAGATCCGTTCCTGTTATTTACATTTAGTGCAGTGCGTCCTGCTCACAGTGTTCAGCTAGATCCGTTCCTGCTATTTACATTTAGTGCAGTGCGTCCTGCTCACAGTGTTCAGCTAGATCCGTTCCTGCTATTTACATTTAGTGCAGTGCGTCCTGCTCACAGTGTTCAGCTAGATCCGTTCCTGCTATTTACATTTAGTGCAGTGCGTCCTGCTCACAGTGTTCAGCTAGATCCGTTCCTGTTATCTTCTAGACTATTTACATTTAGTGCAGTGCGTCCTGCTCACAGTGTTCAGCTAGATCCGTTCCTGTTAAATTCCTACTGACAGGCAGGCTTGTCTGGTTACAGTATATAAAGCTACCTGAAGAAAATTACAGGTGTTCTATTTGATCCTATTAGTACCACGGTCAGGCAGCTAGACTATTTACATTTAGTACAGTGCGTCCTGCTCACAGTGTTCAGCTAGATCCGTTCCTGTTATCTTCCTACTGACAGGCAGGCTTGTCTGGTTACAGTATATAAAGCTACCTGAAGAAAATTACAGGTGTTCTATTTGATCCTATTAGTACCACGGTCAGGCAGCTAGACTATTTACATTTAGTACAGTGCGTCCTGCTCACAGTGTACAGCTAGATCCGTTCCTGTTATCTTCCTACTGACAGGCAGGCTTGTCTGGTTACAGTATATAAAGCTACCTGAAGAAAATTACAGGTGTTCTATTTGATCCTATTAGTACCATGGTCAGGCAGCTAGACTATTTACATTTAGTACAGTGCGTCCTGCTCACAGTGTTCAGCTAGATCTGTTCCTGTTATCTTCCTACTGACAGGCAGGCTTGTCTGGTTACAGTATATAAAGCTACCTGAAGAAAATTACAGGTGTTCTATTTGATCCTATTAGTACCACGGTCAGGCAGCTAGACTATTTACATTTAGTACAGTGCGTCCTGCTCACAGTGTTCAGCTAGATCCGTTCCTGTTATCTTCCTACTGACAGGCAGGCTTGTCTGGTTACAGTATATAAAGCTACCTGAAGAAAATTACAGGTGTTCTATTTGATCTTATTAGTACCACGGTCAGGCAGCTAGACTATTTACATTTAGTACAGTGCGTCCTGCTCACAGTGTTCAGCTAGATCCGTTCCTGTTATCTTCCTACTGACAGGCAGGCTTGTCTGGTTACAGTATATAAAGCTACCTGAAGAAAATTACAGGTGTTCTATTTGATCCTATTAGTACCACGGTCAGGCAGCTAGACTATTTACATTTAGTACAGTGCGTCCTGCTCACAGTGTTCAGCTAGATCCGTTCCTGTTATCTTCCTACTGACAGGCAGGCTTGTCTGGTTACAGTATATAAAGCTACTTGAAGAAAATTACAGGTGTTCTATCCCAGCTTAGTGCAGCTACAGGCCATTAGTATGTCTGGAAGGCCAAGAAGGAGAGGCAGACAGTCACAAGCCAATAAGAGAGGGCAAGCAGGCTCTGTGTCTAGTGCTGGTCGTGGAGACGGTGCATCCTCATCAGCACGTGGCCATGGGACACGCTTGGCCTTTTTTTCGGCAGCTGGCCGTGTTGAGCCGCAACATGCGGAAGACTTGGTCGAGTGGATGACCAAGCCGTCCTCATCCTCCTCATCCTCTCTCACCCATGCCCAGGGTGCTTTGTCTGGCAAAGCAGCGGCCTCTTCCCTCAGCTCAATGTCATCAGTGACTCCTTCCCTAGCTCCACCATGTCCTCATGAGGATTCCCTCGAACTGTTTGACCACAGTGTTGGGTACATGCTCCAGGAGGATGCCCAGCGTTTGGAAGGCTCTGATGACGATACTGAGCTCGATGAAGGCAGTAACATGAGCACGGACAGAGGGGGTGCCCAAGAAGGACAGCAATCTGGCAGTCATGCTCCCCCTGCTGCAGCATACTGCCAGGTTTGCTCCAGTGATGAGGAGGGAGGGGATGATGAGGTCACTGACTCAACGTGGGTGCCTGATAGGAGAGAGGAGGAGGAGGAGGAGGAGGAGGCGGCGGCACATCACCAACGAGGCAGGATGCCCTCCAGGGGCCAGCCTAAGGGCAGCACATTGACTGCATCACACCCCAAAGCTCCACATGTGCAGGGCGCTGCAGTCGCTGCGCGTTATTCAAAAAGTTCTTTGGTGTGGGCCTTTTTTGAGACGAGTGCATCAGATCGCACCGCTGCTATTTGCAACATATGTCTCAAGCGTATCTCGCGTGGCCAAAACATCTCCCGCTTGGGTACCACATGCTTGACCAGACATATGTTGACCTGCCATGCAGTTCGTTGGCAAGCGTATCTAAAAGACCCACACCAAAGAACAAAGAGGATCTCTCCTTGCTCCTCATCAGCTGAGATTTCCAACCCCACTAGACCTTCAGTCCTCTCTGAGACCTGCAGTGAGAGGAATGAAGGTGTAGAATTAGGTGTGTCACAGCCAAGTACTTGTGGGCAATCTGCTTTTGGTACACCGACGTCAGATTGTACCAGGCAAATTTCCCTGCCCCAGCTGCTGCACCGCCGAAAGAAGTTTGCTCCCAGCCATCCACATGCCCAGCGGTTGAATGCTAGCTTGGCAAAATTGCTAGCACTTCAACTGCTGCCTTTTCAGTTGGTAGACTCTGCCCCCTTCCGTGAGTTTGTGGAATGTGCGGTTCCTCAGTGGCAGGTACCCAAACGCCACTTTTTCTCACGGAAGGCGATTCCGGCTCTCTACCGGCATGTGGAAGGCAATGTCCATGCCTCGCTGGACAGGGCGGTCAGCGGTAAGGTGCATATTACCGCTGACTCATGGTCCAGCAGGCATGGACAGGGACGTTACCTAAGTTTCACGGCGCATTGGGTGACTCTGCTGGCAGCTGGGAAGGATGCAGGACAAGGTGCAGTAGTGTTGGAGGTTGTTCCGCCACCACGCCTCCAAAATGCTGATTGTGACACACCTCTCTCCTCCACCCCCTCCTCTTCTTCTTCCTCCATGGCCTCTTCCTCGGAACCAGCGGTGCTCCGTAGTCGTTCAAGGGGCTACGCAAGTACGCAGGCCAAAAGATGCCATGCGGTGCTTGAGCTGGTGTGCTTGGGGGACAGGAGCCACACTGGGCCAGAGGTTTTGTCAGCTCTGCAGGGGCAGGTTCAGAGGTGGTTGACGCCACGCCAACTTAAGGCAGGAATGGTGGTTTGCGACAATGGCACCAACCTCCTCTCTGCCCTCCGACAGGGACAAATGACCCATGTGCCCTGTTTGGCTCACGTCCTTAACTTGGTGGTGCAGCGGTTCTTGGGCAGGTACCCGGGCTTACAGGATGTCCTGAGGCAGGCCAGGAAAGTCTGTGTGCATTTCCGCCGGTCATATAATGCCAGTGCTCGGCTGACGGACCTCCAAAAGGAGTTTAACCTGCCCAAGAACCGCCTAATCTGTGACATGCCCACCAGGTGGAACTCAACGTTGGCCATGCTGCAGCGGCTGCACACGCAGCAGAGGGCCATCAATGAGTACCTGTGCGACTATGGCACCAGGACAGGGTCAGGGGAGCTTGGTTTTTTTTCCCCACGCCAGTGGGCCATGATCAGGGATGCATGCACTGTCCTGTCACCATTCGAGGAGGCCACGAGGATGGTGAGCAGTGACAGTGCATGCATCAGTGACACTGTCCCCCTTGTCCACCTGTTGGAGCACACGCTGCGTGGAATAATGGACAGGGCACTTGAGGCAGAACAGAGGCAGGAAGAGGAGGACTTCCTTAGCTCTCAAGGCCCCCTTTATCCAGACAGTGTTCCTGCGTGCCCGCCGATCACACAGAAGAGGACGAGGAGGAAGAGGAGGAGGAGGAAGATTGTGTCAGTATGGAGGTGGAGCCTGGCACTCAGCATCAGCAGCAGTCTTTAAGCGATCAGTCCCAAGAAACACATGGACTTGTACGTGGCTGGGAGGAGGTGGCTGCGGACCATGTCGTTCTTAGTGACCCAGAGGACTCCGGACCGAATGCCTCAGCAAACCTACGCTGCATGGCCTCCCTGATCCTGCAAAGCCTGCGTAAGGATCCTCGTATTCGTGGTATCAAGGAGAAGGACCAATACTGGCTGGCAACCCTCCTTGATCCACGTTACAAGGGTAAGGTTGCGGACCTTATCTTGCCATCGCAGAGGGAGCAGAGGATGAAACATCTTCGGGAGGCCTTGCAGAAAGGTCTGTGCAACGCGTTCCCAGAGACTGGGAGGTTACAAACTCCTGTTTCTGGACAACGTGTTGCTGAGGCTTCGGTCAGTCAAAGAAGGAGCGGTGGAGAAGGTGGCCGTCTGACCGATGCGTTCAGACAATTTTTTGGTCCGCAGCCCCAAGGTATGATCGGTTCCAGCAACCATCGCCAGCGTCTGTTTTACATGGTGCAGGAATACCTAGGGGCAAGATCAGACTTGGACACCTTTCCCACCGAAAATCCTCTGGGTTACTGGGTCTTGAGGATGGATCACTGGCCAGAGCTTGCACAGTATGCAATTGAGCTACTGGCCTGTCCTGCATCCAGCGTTCTTTCGGAACGCACATTCAGTGCTGCTGGAGGCGTGGTAACCGATCACAGGGTGCGTCTGTCCACCGACTCGGTCGATCGGCTGACCTTCATAAAAATGAATGAGTCTTGGATCACCACCAGCTACCAAGCACCTGATGCTGATGTAACCGAATAATTTTTTTTGAAATCTCAGATCCCTTCAAAGACTGCCTATGCTGATGCTGAGTGACTATCCCTGAGTAATTATCCTCTTCCTCCTCAATCATCACGCTGATAGCTTGTAAGAACATTTTTGGTTCTGGGCGCCATCACCAGTGCCTAAGGCACAATTTTTCAGCCCCTGTTTAACAGGGGCGTGTAATTACAATTTTTGATGTAATACTTTGCAGCAGGGCTCGTTCCTGCGTTCCAACTAGAGTGTCTGTGAGGGGTTGCAGTGTTGTGGCACCAGCACCAGTGCCTAAGGCCCAATTTTTCTGCCCCTGTCTAACAGGGGCGTGTAATTACAATTTTTGATGCAATACTTTGCAGCAGGGCTCGTTCCTGCGTTCCAACTAGAGTGTCTGTGAGGGGTTGCAGTGTTGTGGCACCAGTGCCTAAGGCCTAATTTTTCAGCTCCTGTTCAACAGGGGCATGTAATTACAATTCTTGATCTAATATTTCACAGCAGGGCCCTGTGAGGGCTTACAGTGTTGTGGCCACAGCAATACCTAAGGCCCAAATTTCTGCTGAGTATATAGGGCAGGACCCTACTTTCAAACATCTAACTTACAAATGACTCCTACTTGCAAACGGAAGGAGACAACAGGAAGTGAGATGAAATCTACCCCTAGGAAGGGAAATTCTCTCCTGTAAGAGTTAATATGGGAAAACAATTTCTCCTTTCCACTGATGCTTTCCAATCCTTGTTCCACAAAAAAACCCAAATTTTCAAAAAACATTTTTCATTGGGACAAAAAAGTGAGGTGAAATCTTCTGAAGAGGAGGAAAGACAGCAAAACAAATGTCACAGGGGTGATAACCCTTCCCTATGTTTTCCAAAAAGCTTAGAAAAAATTTTGGCTGGAGCTAAACACGTTAAAAATGTTCAAAATTACAAACAGATTCTACTTAACAACAAACCTACAGTCCCTGTCTTGTTTGCACTGCTGTTCAGAGTATATAGGGCCTGGTGGCCCCACTCCTTTCCTTATTTTAATTTGGGTGCGGGGTTCCCCTTAATATCCATACAAGACCCAAAGGGCCTGGTAATGGACTGGGGGGTACCCATGCCGTTTGTCTCACTGATTTTCATCCATATTGCCATGACCCGACATGACATTAAACCCGCAAGCAGTTTTAAATGAGATTTTTTCCTTTAAAAATGACATTTGGTGCAGGGACTGTTCTAAACATGGGAAACACGCGTCACTTTACAGGCATACTATAGACACCCCCCAGGTACGATATTTAAAGGAATATTTCACTTTTTTTTTTTTTACTTTAAGCATCATTAAAATCACTGCTCCCGAAAAAACGTCCGTTTTTAAAAGTTTTTTTTGCATTGATACATGTCCCCTGGGGTAGGACCCGGGTCCCCAAACCCTTTTTAGGACAATACCATGCAAATTAGCCTTTAAAATGAGCACTTTTGATTTCGAACGTTCGAGTCCCATAGACGTCAATGGGGTTCTAACGTTCGTGCGAACTTTCGGTCCGTTCGCGGGTTCTGGTGCGAACCGAACCGGGGGGTGTTCGGCTCATCCCTACTCTCCACCTACCAGTGAACCCATGGAGACCCAAGAACACCGCATCCGCAGGCAACATTCACCGTCTGAAGCCCGGTAACACCACTCAGCTCCTGGCCCAAACCATGGTTTCAGCCCATAGAAAGCACCGCAAACCGGAAGAGTACGCCGTGACCGTTGATCGCCGGTAATGGATCCCGCCACACTCAGCTAAGTTGTTTCTCAGTTGTTTCTTTTTTCTCAACAAATTTCTTATCTCTGCACAGACTCATTTATCCCATCCAGTACCCAATTGTCCTCCCTTTCTAAGTGGAAATCCTCACATCCTACCATATGTCCCACAGGTTTACAAGACTCTGTTCCTTTGCCTTCACCTATGGAACATACCGTGACTACATCCACCAGTGCACAGACCATTTAACCATATCAGTCTAGGACTTTCTCCACCAGAGGCACTAAATAACATGGTGACTGAAGCAGCTACACTCTTGTGCACATTGCATGCCCCCTGCAGCAGAGGGGCTCTAATCCATCATGATTCCTGTCCTAAACTAACCCCCTGCCCTGTTTGTCTTTTTTCTCTTTATTTTATTTTTTCATTTTTTATGAATGTGATTACAAATGCTGGTAATTTGATAGAGGCTTGAGTATAAAGAAGGGTGGGAGACTACTCGACCCCCCTGGGTAACTGTGGTTGGGGGGATGATCCACGGGGTCCTAACACTCTATTTAAGACTAGCCTATGCCTTTTTGAAACTACACCTCATGACAAATTGCTTGTCCATGGCCAGCACAAAATGCCCAGTTCTCCACATGAGAAACCACCCACCTGACACAGCCACCAGCATATTGGCTACTCATAACCAACACCCCCCGATTATGAGGGCTTGGGAATTTGGCCCCTGTGGATCACCACCACCACCATCAGGCTAGACGCAACACGGGAGGAATGACCACCGGAACTTTTCTGGTGTTGCACCGACCAACTGTGTTCACTTTCTTAATGTTTGCCTTATACCCAATTGTAATGCACCATCCACGGGTGAGATGCTGTTTTAGTGGGGAACCAATACATTCATTTACAGTTAACTTTCTCACAGAAACAGGGAATATGTCCTAGCGCAAAAACTTGACTACCTCCATTTTTTTGACAACATTCAGACTCTATCCATTCTGCTGGGGTCCCTCACCCCATGATCATATTTCACATGGCCCTCCGGACGAAGTGCTAAACACATCCGGGGGATGAAACCCCAGCAATGCCCATACTCTCTACTAGAACAACATCCTTGGAAATACTCCTGCACTAAGCAGGAACTATCAGATAGCATACCGCCCACATGAGGGGTTCCGAAAGGTAGGAATTATGAAATGTGGCTGAATCCTACACACACGCGTCATATAGAGGATGCCCCACAGATAGCCCCTGGAAGCATCACAGATGGACAGAATGATTGTGCCCATCTGGTCTTTAACTCCTCAATGTATAAATGATACACCATGTGTGTTGCATGGCCAACAAAAAAGGATGCCCACTTATCTGATGCTTTCTGGCCTTTCTCCCCCCTCCCCCATAACCTAACAAGGCATAGGCTTACCCTACTCCAGGCGCTGTTACACTAACTAAACCAACACATGGTCATATATATGACCCTGAATGACTCCCTTCCCCACCAGGGTACTGACAAGAACGTGCCTTGGGGGATATGGAGACACACCTCAAACTCATCATATGGGGTAATGGTCTGTTTCGTTCTATTCTTTGTTTACTGTATTAGTTTTCTTACAACTTTTAGATAAACATGTTGTTAAATTTAATGTGTTCTATGCAATTTAACATTCTGAAGACTGTGTTTCTCTAGCAGGCCCTGACTCTACTCTCAATCCCCAAAGGTACACTGGCAAGGAGTACGGACTACTCCCTCATTCCATTCTGCTTGCCCTATCCCACCATCCTCTATCGCAACAACACTCCCTCTCACCCTTGCAATCATTCATCTGGCCACACAATCACATGGCCTCCATCCTACCCCACACCGCTAGTACTCTACCTCCTTGACCTCCTCAACCCACACATATATTACTTGCCTCTCTGTCCAGCGGGCAGCACCCCCTCCACATATTTTACCACTTTCCACCATCACTGGCTAATTCCCCACACAGTGGCTTCTAACAATATCACTTTCGATCTACACCTATAATCATACCCCTCACCACTGAACCACTCCGGCTACACCTTGAAAAAGGTATACAGTCCATTTGGACTAGCAAGCAGGCCCTTGCTACTCACCGGAAACTATCACCTATCTCCACAGACCCACCTATCATCCTCTCTCACGGATACCCCTCACTGAACTACCTAAACAACCCTTTCTTTTTCTCCCCCCTCCCCTCCCCTCCCGTCATCTCCCTAACCAGTATCGACCCTCCTCTCTGCACCGGCTGCCAATCCTCTACCTCCTAGACCTAATCCTCCTCCTCTGACGCCCCTCTACTTAACTTCACCAAGTATCCCTACCTGGTTTCAGGTAATTAGAGACCCGAACTGCTCCCACACAATGACACAATTGTCACAAACAAAACAAATCCACAACCAAAATCATTTCCTTAAAAGTACGTGGCCTCAATCTACCAGAAAGATGCTCCCAATTACTACCTTCCTTGCACAGAAACAAAGCAGATATTGTCTTCCTTCAGGAGACACATTTTAAAACAGATTCCACGCTGAAACTCTCCAATTCCCGATTTCCAACCTCCCTGCATGCAACTAACCATGCTGCAAAAACCAAAGAGGTCTCTATTTGTAAAAGGCGAGCTATAAGGAAAACGAGTCACCCTTGCAAATATATATGCACCCAACACAGGACAAGTCCCATTTTTCAGGTCCACACTACAAAAACTCTCCTCATTCCAAGATGGTCTTCTTGTCCTTGGGGGAGATTTCAATGTCCCTCTCAATCCTCTGCATGATACATTGGCAGGTACCTCCACCATGCCATACAATGCATTACGGGCAATTAAAACACAACTCCAGGAGTTGTCATTACGTGACTCATGGCGTACGCTTTACCCAAATGAGAAAGATTACACATTCTACTCGGCTCCACACAACCGATATTCCAGACTTGACTACCTAATCCTGTCACAAAGAGACCGCAGCCACCATTGACCCCATATATTTTTTGGACCACCATCCAATATCCATGACCATAGAATTTGCAGACATCCCACCTAGATTCCAAATGTGGCGCCTAGATCCCTCTCTCCTCACGGACAATGCCATAATGCTTGAAATAAATAAACACCTTTCACTATACTTCCGGGAGAATAGCTCCCCAGACATATCACCAATGGTGAGATGTGAGGCACATAAAAGTACCATACGTGGAGAACTCATAGCACTCTCCACCAAACGAAGAAGAGAAAGACAAGCACACATTACAAAACTGACATCCTGTAAAGATGAGCTGGAACGGGCGCATAAAACTACCCAAGCATCATCTTCCCTCCCAGATCTGATCCAAGTCAGACCTGAACTTTTAGAGACACTAGACAAACAAGCAAAATGAAATTATATACTTTCCCAAAAAATATTTTATGAGTATGGCAGCAAGTCCGGAAAGTTCTTGGCAAGAGCTCTCCAAACTTAAAAAAGCATCCATGACTATTCACTCTCTTACTGACTCGAAGGGCCATAAAATAGTATCAAACAACCAAATAGCGGACCAGTTTGTCCAATACTATACCCACCTTTACAATTTACACTCTTCTAGTCCGCGGACAGAAGACACCCGAAGATCACAGATAATTAGAGATTTCCTCACAAAATACAGCCCAGAACCCCTGTCCAGTGCGGAAGCTAATGACCTGGAGCAATCTATCTCACTCACAGAAATAGACATAGTACTCAAACAGTTGAAACCTGGAAAAAGTCCTGGGCCAAACGGGCTGATGACAGGATACTACAAAACATTTATTGAAACTCTTAAACCACACTTCCTGAGTGCATTCAACTCCCTCTCTTCTGACAACCCCCCACCTCGAGACCTCCTAACAGCACACATCACTGTGATCCCTAAGCAAAGCAAAGACCCATCCATGGTTGCCAACTACCGCCCAATCTCCTTATTAAATGTTGACCTCAAATTATATGCCAAAATCTTGGCTAATCATCTACTATCCCTACTTCCCAAACCCATCTCATTAGACCAAGTAGGCTTTATACCGGGCAGAGAAGCAAGGGACAATACAATAAAGGCCATTAACATTCACAAATGGTTAACTTCTACTCTAGGCTTCTTTCTATCCTTGGATGCGGAGAAGGCATTCGACCGGGTGGCATGGGACTACTTGTCAGAGGTGCTCAAAATGATTGGAATACGGGACCGCATGCTACAATTTATAATGGCCCTATATGCCTCCCCAACCGCAAAGGTCCGGGTCAATGGCCACCTGTCAAATGGCTTCTCAATATCAAATGGAACTCGACAAGGTTGTCCGCTTTCCCCGTTAATATTTGTTCTCACACTAGAACCATTACTCCAGCGCCTGAAGTCCAACTCAGATATCAAAGGAGTGTCGATCTCAAAGACCACTTACAAGTTATGTGCCTTTGCAGATGACATTCTCTTGTTCCTGACAGACCCACACACTACATTACCCAACTTACTTAAAGATTTTGCCACATTTAACACCTTGACTAACCTACAAATCAATTTTGCGAAATCGGAAGCCCTAAACAACTCCCTACAGAAAGAGACCCTTGCACTATGCCAAACTAACTTCCCATTCAGATGGAACCGAGACTCGATCACATATCTCGGGATCCATCTACCATTTCAATTATCCGACCTATATACCAAAAATTAACTCCCGATCCTCCAACACATTCAGACTGACCAAAAGTCATGGTCGCCAGGCATTTTCTCATGGTTTGGGAGGACGTCAATAATTAAAATGAACATCCTCCCGAGAATATTATACGTTCTGCAAACGGTCCCCATAAAACTGCCACAGGCCTTTTATGCCTCGTACCGCAGAGCCTGTAATGACTTCCTGTTAGGTAAAGACCGTCCTAGACTTAGTTTCGAAAGATTAACTCTACCCAAATTGATAGGGGGCATAGGTCTCCCAGATATTGCCAAATATCAATGGGCATGCCAATTTACGAGAATAGTAGACTGGAATGTTCACACCCACACGAAAGTCTGGACGAAAATTGAAAATGAGTTCTCCCCCATACCAGTATGACAATTACCCTGGATCACCCCAATAAATGTCCCTTTGGCCTGCAAACAACAACCCTTAATCTATAACACATTACAGACCTTTCAGAAAATGTGGTGTAAATATCAAATTTCCTGCACACCGGGTCCACTGACGCCCATCCGAAACAACCCGAACTTCCCATCTGGCCTATCGGACTCGTTCCTCTCAGACATCTGGCCCCACACTGATATACGTGCAGAACATGTCTTCTCCAGAAACACCTTTCTGACCCTTCCCAATTTATCCGCACAAGTGTCTGGACAATCCTTCCCGCTTTGGACGTACTTCCAACTCTGACACTTCCTCAACCACCCTTAAAAACGCTCCGAATACTCCAGACAACTCACGCCCTTTCGAAATACTATGTACCAAAAAAGAACCACAAAGACATGTGATCTCAGATATATACTCTCTTCTATCCTCTGACCACAACCCTAAATCTAACATAGCAAGTCTAATGCCGCGTACACACGGTCGGACTTTTCAGCTACAAAAGTCCGACAGCCTGTCCGACATACTTCCGGCGTACCTTCGGCGGACTTGCGGCAGACTTTCTAACGAACGGACTTGCCTACACACGACCACACAAAAGTACGACAGCCTAGTACGCGGTGACGTACACCAAGTCCGACGAGACTATAAAACGGAAGTTCAATAGCCCGTACGACACCCTTTGGGCTCCTTCTGCTAATCTCGTGTTTATCTCGTGTTAGTAGAAGTTTGGTGAGAGACGATTCGCGCTTGTGAGACTCGTATTTTTCAGTTCGTTTTAACTGTTGTTCAGTCTGTGCTTGTGAGGTTTGTATCTGCTTTTCAGTGCGTTTGGTCAGTTGGCATTGAGAAATCTTTGTTTTATTGTCCGCTCGTTCCTGATTTTCAGGTCGTTCTTCACAGGCCTTGCTGTTCTTCAGTGCGTTCTGTTAAGTGCGTTCTGACCAGCCGACCGCTTTGAAGCCATGTTACCTGTACGTACTCGTCGTCGAGCTCGTGCATTGTATGTGCTTGGTGCTGTAGTTTATTCTTCAGACCAAGACCAGTCCATGAACAGGGCGAGGAGGAGTTCATGGACCAAGAATTGGTTGCTCCAGCGTGACCAGTTCTGTCACATGCCATTGCTCCGTGAGATCCGTGAGAATAATCCTGAGGATTTCAGGAACTTTCTCCGGATGACGGACCCCGTTTTTGACCGTTTGTTGGCTTTGCTGACCCCCTATATCAGCAGGCAGGATACCTGCATGAGGCAAGCCATCACTCCGGAGCAGAGGCTAGTTGCCACGTTGCGGTACTTGGCGACAGGGAGAAGCCTGCAGGACCTCAAGTTCTCGACAGGCATCTCCCCCCAGGCTCTGGGGATCATTATCCCAGAGACCTGTTCTGCCATCATCCAGGTCCTGCAGAAGGACTATATTAAGGTAAGTTATTTTTCTTTTATTAGCATCACATGTTCTTTTATGTAATCTTTGATAATGTAATGTATTTCTTGCTTCAAACACTACTTACCATCATTGCAATATAGTGTGAATGTCCCCTTTTTATCCTCACACATGCTGGATTTTTTTCCTGTTATTTTTTGTCATGCATGTATATTTTCCTTCAATAACCTCCCCAGCATGCAATGATGGGAACATATCCACCTAGTCTACTCATTTTGAATGTATTTTGTTTGAGTGTATTTAGTGTGCTTATAATTAGCAATTAGCTAGATTTACCAACCCCCCCCCCTAAACTCACTCCAAATAGTGTGCTGATAATTAGCAATTAGCTTAATTTCCCAACCCCCCACCCCCACCCCCATAACCCACCCCCCCCACCCTCGTAAAAATTTGCTTGAATGTTCTGTGGTGTTGATTTGTCTAAAGCAAATATATGTTGCACTTTGCAAAATGCATGTGCACTCTACAAGTGCATTTGTTCCAGTGCTTTAGTAAATGAGCAGAAGCTCTGCTGATTTCCATCATCAAATCATATGCAAGCCACAAAGTGTTTTCATTAATTGCCCTTGCATGTGATTGTGTACTCCTTGCAACATGAATGCCTTTTTACCTTACCTCATTTACTGTAAGCTGGTTAGCAACTGCACCTGCAGAGTGCGACAACTGCAGTCTTGTAGCCTTTTTAGTCCCTAAATTCCTGCGTGTCCTAAAAGTAATCTTTTTTAGGGATTTCACAACCCCCTAAAATGTAATCAATGTTCCATCAGAGGGGGTGAGCAATCTGATAAGTGTGCCTTTCCATATTAGTTATTCCAGAAGAATTAAATTATTTAATGTTATACTGATGCTGGGGAATAATGTTTTTAATTGTATAATTTTCTTGCAATGTTAGCTTCAAAATTAATGATTTTGGTTTTCTTGTTTGATTCCCCAGTTTCCTTCAACGCCACAGGAATGGCAGACTGTGGCATCCCATTTTGCCAGCCGTTGGGACTTTATCAATTGTGGAGGGGCTATAGATGGGAAACATGTCCACATCGTGCCACCACCCCATTCGGGGTCATACTATTTTAATTATAAGGGGTTCCACAGTATTGTTTTAATGGCGGTGGTGTCGGTACACTATGAATTTTTATATGTGGACGTGGGGAAGAATGGCCGGATGTCGGATGGAGGAGTATTTGCCCAGACGGAGTTCTGCCAGCGTCTCCAGAGTGGTGGCCTGGGATTGCCACCTGATGCGGATAACGCGGAAGGACTCCCCTTTGTCTTCATTGCCTTCGCTCTCAGCAAGCACCTCATGAGGCCATTCCCCCAAAGAACCCTCACCCCGGAGAGGAGGGTTTTTAATTTCTGGCTGGCCAGAGCTAGAAGAGTGGTTGAGAATGCGTTTGGAATTCTGGCCAGCCAGTTCCGCCTGTTTCAAACATCCATTAATTTGGCGGAATACAAACTTAATTTTATCATTTTATCGTGCTGCATTCTGCACAACTTTTTACACAAACATTCTGTAAATTATATAGGAACAGTTGGGCCTGAGGCCGGACTTATAGATGACAACCTTACGGGCCTGGATACTGTCCGTACTGGCTTGGCCCCCCAAAGTGCCCGTCAAGTTAGACAGCAATATGCTAATTATTTTATGGGTAGGGGGGCCATTGCAATGGGCCAGGATATTTAATTTTTTAAAATAAAAAAAATATTGATGAAATCTGGAATTATATTTATTGCTTGCCTTTCTTTTGGGCTTTCTCCTAGGTTATGGTCGAGCAGTTGTAGTGCCAACTGTATTTTCCTTTTAAATGTCTAAATAAGCTCCATTGCCACTGTAAACAACTTTTTTACAATTATAACCAAACTGATACTGAGCATTGAAATAACAAACCACACATTTATTTAATTCCTATAAGGAGATGTTTTTATTAATCGTTGTTATGCATTCAGTTATGCATTTAGTAGAAAATGTTCATAGACAAAAATATAATGATATCTTAATAATTAGCAAAAATATTATTATATTTAAATATTTCTACATAATCCACAAAAAAATTTTTTTGCCTTTTTGATTTTCGCAAACAGGCTTTTTTTTATTTTTTTTTTTTTGTTTTTTTGGAAAATCAAGTTTTTTAATTTTTTTTTTTTGAAAATCAATATTTTTTTTTAAATCAAGTTTTATCTTTTTTTTGTTTTTTTTTAAATCAAGTTTTATTTTTTTTTTGTTTTTTTTTAAATCAAGTTTTATTTTTTTTTTGGTTTTTTTAAAATCAAGTTTTATCTTTTTTTTGTTTTTTTTAAAATCAAGTATTTTTTTTTTTTTTGTTTTTTTTAAAATCAAGTTTTATCTTTTTTTTGTTTTTTTTAAAATCAAGTTTTTTTTTTGTTTGTTTTTTTTTAAATCAAGTTTTATCTTTTTTTTGGTTTTTTTAAAATCAAGTTTTATTTTTTTTTGTTTTTTTTAAAATCAAGTTTTATTTTTTTTTTTGGTTTTTTTTTAAAATCAAGTTTTATTTTTTTTTGTTTTTTTTAAAATCAAGTTTTATCTTTTTTTTGTTTTTTTTAAAATCAAGTTTTTTTTTTTTTTTTTTTTTTAAATCAAGTTTTATCTTTTTTTTGTTTTTTTTTAAATCAAGTTTTTTTTTATTGTTTGTTTTTTTTTTAAATCAAGTTTTATCTTTTTTTTGTTTTTTTTAAAATCAAGTTTTATTTTTTTGTGGATTTTGTATGTATTTTCTAGAAACAGCCCTCCTTTTTTAAATTATGTTAAACAGCCATATATGTTCAGCCAAAAAAAAAAAAGAGAAGGCCCAGAATGGGGTCAGCAAAACAGGAAATGAAGGACATGATCGATGTTTTGGGCTTTCAAAAAGGGCATTTAGATTCTACCCAAAACATCAATCATGTCCTTCATTTCCTGCTGCATACGATCCAGCCGATTACGCATTTCATCGATCTCCCTGTTCCAGGCCATTATTTGACCAATTAGCCGTTGGGCACTGTCTGAGGTGAAATAGTCACTTCTTGTACCTAAAGTGGAATGAAACCAAAAAATGTGTTTAGAAATATGCACACATACATAGTTTACCTTACCATAATAAAGCTGTTGTCTCAGTCACTGACCTGGTGGGGTGCCCATGTAGCATAATTCCTCCACATCCTCGGGGGTGGCAATGTTGCTTGAATCAAGCACAACCAGATCCCCTAAAATAGAGTAGAAAAATTACATTAAAGAAAAGACAGCCATGCATAGATTACTGTAAGCCGGTGTGTCAGACACTCACCTGGTGGGGTGCCCATGTCGCCCACCTCTCCTTCCTCCACATCCTCAGTGGGACTTGGGCTGATTTCCCAATCATGTTGTTTGGCTTGGGGTGGACTGTCTTCTTGTTGGCTGAGTGATTTTTCCCCTATGTGAAACAAAAAATTAGTAATCTACTTAGCACACAGATATTTTAGTACGTAGTAATTTTCAAACATTTGGAGTGAAGTGGTTTGTGTAGAGTTCCTATTTTACCTCAATATTAAAAATTATAAAGACATATCGGATAGATAGATATCTAGATATCAATATCTCGAAATATAGTTAATAATCTTTTGATCTCTCTCTCTCTCTCTCTCTCTCTATATCTGGAACAAAATCTAAATATATAACTAAATGTAAAAAAAAAAAAGATAACTTAAAATATTACAAAAGAATGTTTTACATTTCTATATCTATCTATCTATCTACCTATCTCTATCTCTCTCTCTCTCTCTCTCTCTCTCTCTCTATATATATATATATCTATATATATATATAGATATATATATATATATCTCTATCTATCTATCTATCTATCTATCTATAGATAGATAGATAGATAGATAGATAGATAGATAGATAGATAGATAGATAGATAGATAGACATATATATATATATATATATATAGATAGATATAGATAGATAAATAGATAGATAGATAGATAGATAGATAGATAGATAGATAGATAGATAGATAGATAGATAGATAGATAGATAGATATCGATATATATATATATATACACACACATATATATAGATAGATATATCTATAGATATGTAACGAGGTTTATTAAAAGATCGTTTGAAACGATGAGCAAAAAAATCATATAGGAAGGAAAAGCACATTGAGCAGTATACAAGGTAATAAACACAAGAGAAAAACACGACAAGTACTTACTTTTTTTCAGCACTTTAAGGATCCGTCTGTATTGATCCGGCTCCCTGAGCTTGAGGTCAGACCATCTTTTGCGAAGTTGATCCTTGGAGCGCTGGACCCCAAAAGAAGCCTGCAAAGTGTCCACCACCTTCGCCATTATTTTGGCCTTGCGCAAATTTGGCCGTGCGTACGGCCCATACTTCCCATCATAGTCCTTTTTTTGAAGAATGGCCACCATCTCCACCATCTCTTCAAAACTCATATTAGAGGCCTTAAATCTAGGCCTCACAGATCTGGTTGACGTTCCAGCCTCCGGGCTTTTTTCGCTACCTGAGGTAGATAACATGTCAGGTGTCTCCGCCATTATTTACCCCACTACGCGCCGTAACTAAAAATGGGCGGAGAACATGAGTTAAAATCAAACGTCAGGGGCGGGCGACGCAGGCGGAGTTTCACACATGCGTAGTGTATAAAGAGGGGCCTTGCGCACGTGTCGTACGTACATTCTGTGCGTCGAATTAGGGGTCGGAGAACATGAGTTAATTTTGAACGTCAGGGGCGGGCGACGCAGGCGGAGTTTCACACATGCGTAGTGTATAAAGAGGGCCCTTGCGCACGTGTCGTACGTACGTTCTGTGCGTAGGTGATAGTGGACCAGGACGTTACAAAACGAAGGTAATTTTAAATAATTTTTTTTGGTTTTAGGTCATGACTTTGTAGCAAGCGGCCTATATGGCTTGATAGATTGATGAGGCCTACATAGGGAGAAGATGATGAGGGGTTAGCAGAAACCTAATAATAAGTGTTTTTTGTCTTGTGACTTTATCTTTTCCAGATATAATGAATCCCCTATTTAAGGATCCAGAGTTCCTTACAGTTTTCATAGCTAAATATCGAGAGATGAGGAATTTGTGGGAGGTGAAACACCCTCAGTATTATGCAAAGCATGTGAGGAAGTCAACGCTGGAGAGACTTCTGTCCTTTGTCCAGGCGACCATCCCGGAAGCAACAATGGAGACATTGCTCAAGAAAATTGGGGTCTTGAGGAATATGTATAAGAGGGAGCATAAGAAGATCCAGGAATCAATGAGATCAGGAGCATCAGCAGATGATGTTTATGTACCCAGGCTGTGGTACTACAATCAACTCCGTTTTCTTGATGACCAGAATGAAGCTAGGGCATCACTTTCAACCCTTCCCTCCACCCTTCCCTCCACCCTTCCCTCCACCCCAGCAGAGGCTGATGAGGAGCAAGCTGGGTCTTCCATCCTGGATGAACCGGATATGACCATCTGGAGTCAGGTAAATTATATTAACAAATATTTACTGTACTAATATTAATGATGTTAACTGGATGTTATAATTGTCTAAAATAATTTTGGCCTCAAAATTGTGTATACATATCAATTGACAGGAGTGGCTAAATATGTTTGGCACCTGCTATAAAAAATTAGGGTGTCTGATTAGACTCTTTTATTAAAGAGATGTATTCACATTGAATTTGCTAGTCATGAGAAGCAAATTGTGTGTCATTGATGAATCCCAAATAAATAAATAAAACTATGTCCTTTTTTTATACACAGGATGAGTCCATCCAGGAGGAATGTGTGGAAAGTGGCAGGCAGGAGGAGACCGGGCCCATGGACAGCCTGGAGGAGGGCGGATTCTCCATCATCCTGGAGGAGGCTGGGCCCAGTGTCAGGCAGGAGGTGGCTGGTCCCAGTGAGGTGGCTGGTCCCAGTGAGGTGGCTGGGCCAAGTGAGGTGGCTGGGCCAAGTGAGGTGGCTGGGCCCAGTAGGAGCATGACCCAATCACAACTGCTTCCCCTCCACCTTCCCAAAAAAAGGGCCAGGAAGGGGACGGTCACACAGGAGGCATCCCTGCGCCTCATGCAAGAGGCCACCCGTTTTTTGAAGAGCCCCCCCGAAGCGGAAGAGTCCTATGGCTGCTACTTAGCCAGCAGGCTTCTTCAAATGGATTGGGAGCAGCGCCTCATTTGTGAGCGACTATTTGGGGAAACAATCCAGAAGGGGCTGCAGGGCACGCTAACACGAAACACCCAACTACATGAGGCAGCCCCCCCTCCTCCTCCTCCTCCTCCTCCTCCTGCCACAACTGAAACACCAGAGCCACAGCCTCCAAAGAAGGCTACAGGGAAGGCTGCAGGGAAGGCTGCAGGGCAGCGTGGAGGAAAGGCTGCAGGGAAGAGAAGAAAGTGATGACTTGGGTTCAGTCTGGTCTGACAGAAGACGCAGGCTGTTGTAGTACCACAGTCTGGGGACATCTATATCATCTGCTGGTGCTGTTGATCTCTGGGATTCTTGGACCAGATTGTGCTCCCTCTTATATGGACTCCTCAAGATCCCCATTTTCTTGTACACATACTTTTTCCAGCGTTGACTTCCTCTTTATTTTATTTAGACCATAAATAAATGGATATTTTTTGAGTTTAGGTTTTTTATTTTAAATCATAGATTTTAGACACAATGTTTTAAATTAACAAGGGACAACAATCTCATTGATTTTGCAAAAACACAACAAAAATAGATTAAAATAATTTTAATAATGTTCGAGTGGTAAGTATTTAAAAAAAAAAAGATACATAACCAAAAACGGTTCTTTGGGTTAACTTTATATAAAAAAAATAACAAATCACTATAAAAACAAAAATTATAAAGGGTTCTTTGTGGTAACTTTACAAACATTAAAAAAAATTTAAAAAATATATATAAAAATGGGTTCCCTGTGGTAACTTTACAAAAAAATTTAGAGATAAACAGAAAAAAAGTTCCACAACAATCATAAAATAAATATCTGGATAAAAATTACAAGAAAAGATGACTCCACCAAAAAAAAAAAAGTTTAAAAAGAATTATTAGTATGGAAACATTGTTTTGAAAAAGCATACCATGTCATTCATGAGATCAAAGAGAAAAAGAATCCAGAAATCTGTTTGGGAGAACTCTGTTTGAATATGAACAGCAAAACATCTTCGTTCTTTATAGCATTCGTAAAGAAGACATTAAATGCGCTGCATTCAACGATCACAGATTTTGCAGCGTGAGAAATGTGCTACCTACAATACGAACACTAGTTTTACTAGACCGAGTGCTTCCGTTTAGTTTTTGCTTATGAGCATGCGTCGTTTTTTTGTCCGTCGGACTAGCATACAGACGAGCGGACTTCGGGGTCCGTCGTAGTTACGACGTAAAGATTTGAAGCATGTTTCAAATCTAAAGTCCGTCGGATTTGAGGCTAAAAAAGTCCGTTGAAAGTCCGGAGAAGCCCACACACGATCGGATTACCAGCCAGCTTTAGTCCGTCAGCGTCCGTTGGACTTTTGTAGACGAAAAGTCCGACCGTGTGTACGCGGCATTAGTTGCGAAAGGGAACTATCGATCAACCTTTCAGAGGAAGAATGGGAAAACATGTACTACTATATTCATAAGGGATCAATTAACGTATCAGCACAGGAAAATGGCTTTAAAGTCTTCTCGAGGTGGTACAAGACCCCCCTTAGACTACACAAAATCTCCCCCACTATATCCCAAACTGTTGGAGATGCTCTGATGGAGAAGGATCACTCATTCACATATGGTGGTCATGTCCATCAATCCAAACCTTCTGGAAAGAGGTCCACCGCATCACTGCTGACATTACCACCTACCAGATAGAATTTACCCCAGCCCAAATGCTTCTACACCACTCCTCCATCCCAAAAAAAGATTACCATCGATCGCTCACTTTGCACCTTTTAAATGCTGCAAAAATGTGCATCCCAACTCTCTGGAAGTCCTCCAAGCCCCCAACCATTGGGGATTGGTTCAGATGCATAACTAAAGTGGTAGAAATGGAGGAATTAGTACACCAAGCCAAAGACACACCCACTAAATTCCAGAAAATCTGGTCTTGTTGGCAGCACTTCTAGACAATGGATGAAAATATTCCCATCTACTGTCTTAGGGATATACGATGGTTCACAAGGCCATGTCAGAGGAGAAGGAGAAAAAGTCCACCCTACCCATTGGTCGTCCTTTTCTTCCTCATCCCCTTTCTCCTATCCCTCTATACCCTCAATGAACAACAAGCAGGTCTACTTCATATTTCTAGAGACCGAACTACCACTCATCACCCTTTCCCTAGGCCTACTTTTGCCATTGTTCATTATGTCCATTACCGCTCTCCTCTCATACAAGGAGCATCTCTATCTGACACCCCCCTTCCAACCAACTGACCTAAAAAGCTCCCCCCAACAACTTAACTGTCCATTCTGAATACTATACATGCCTAACAGACTTGTCCAGTGACCGCAATCCTAATTGATCCATCTGGAGACGGTAGGCAACTAACCATAGATAATAACACGTAACCACACACTGACCCCAAACGACAATCCCCAGTTGAGCTTCTGAACTAGTGAGTCTACACACACCCATTAACACTGCCAAAGTCCCTCAAGGCTTTTGACCCAACATAAACCGATATAGCGGAAACACCTTGGGAGGTACGGTGCCTCACAGATATCCAGATAGGTGCACTAGACCGCATCATTGTGTTAAGGTAATGACAGCCCACGGGATAAATGGGGTAACCGTGATGACTACATAACCACTTGGTTAATTGAAGGGCTAGCCACCCCTGCTTTTTATTGTTTGGTTGTTACTTGTTTATGTTCTCTCCATGCTACACAATACTAACGTACAATGGTATAATGTATAATGTGTGCCTCCGTATACTTTATCTCATATTCTGTACCTAAGCGCTGTATTACACCTTATACATTTTCTTTCTGTATCACTATTGTGTATTTTATCTTTTGTACACAATAAACATTGATTTTGAAAAAAAATAGCACCAAAAGAAAGTTCTATTTGTGGGAAAAAAGGACGTCAATTTTGTTTGGGTGCAACGTCGCATGACCGTGCAATTGTCAGTTAAAGCGACGCAGTGCTGTATCGCAAAAAGTGCTCTGGTCAGGAAGGGGGTAAATCCTTCTGGGGCTTAAGTGGTTAACAACTAGATGTTTAGATGAATAAAGACACCTTTTTCTCACTCTATTCGATGTATTGTCAACATGCGGACAGACGTCCTGGAAATGTTATTTTATTTTTATGTGGTAAACCTACTTAGTTTTTGTTCTCCATTTTTATGCCACCCTGTTAAGCAACTAAAATATTGTATACCTTCTGGATTCTATATACCTTACCCTTGTTCAATAAACTTTCTGTTATGGAAAAAATATATATATATGGTTGTCCATTGCATACATTTACAAACACTGAATCTATGGAAACTGCATCAAAGTGTGTCAAGGCACTTTTGTACTGAGTGGTCCTCTTTTAATCTATAGAAATATCAACTTTAAGAAGTATGTACCTTATAAAAGATTTTTACCATTGTGCACTTGCCTTGTTAGTTATAAACTGAAAATGAAACATAGTGTTTTCTCTGTTTCTTTCATTGAAATATCCTAGCTCTATCCCAGGCCATATCAAATTTCACATATGCATTTTCAATTAATGAACATTATGAGGAGCAACAATTATGTATAGAGTGCAGTTACCTTTAACAACAAATTTCTTTTACCTTTAATCAATTTAAATAATTTTGAAAAAAGAAAGATGTTCTAATGCTAATTGGTTGTTGTTCTAACACACAGGTTCTTAATTGTTTAATAATTACAGAGCCCCAATGGATTGCTAAATATGCTCCCCTTATCCTCCTCAGCAGACTGTTGAAATCATCATTATCACCATTTCTATTAGGTAACACTATGGGGTACACTTACTATAGAGTGCAAAATCTGGCATAGCTGTGCATGGTAGCCAATGAGCTTCTAACTTCAACTTTTTCAATTACGCTTTGACAAAAAAAACTTGAAGCTGATTTAATAAATCAAACCCTATGACTTTAAACAATGTCAATATTTTGGATGTACTATACATATGATTAGCTAGAATCAGAACAGATATAAGAGAATCCTAAGAATTTTATACTGTAGTGCAGTAGTGTACTATGGGGGTTATTTATGAAAGGCAAATCCACTTTGCACTGCTAAACACACTAATGCCCCGTACACACGGTCGGATTTTCCGATGGACAATGTCCGATCGGAGAGTGTTGTCGGAAATTCCGACCGTGTGTGGGCGCCATCGGACATTTTCCATCGGATTTTCCGACACACAAAGTTGGAGAGCAGGAGATAAAATTTTCCGACAACAAAATCCGATCGCGTCAATTCCGACCGTGTGTGGCCTGTTCCGACGCACAAAGTGCCACGCATGCTCAGAATAAATTCTGACACGGGACAGCTCGTTCTGGTAAACTTAGCGTTCGCAATGGATACAGCACTTTCGTCACGCTGCAATGTTAAAAATGGTTTAATACAGCGCACTCTCTTCTTCTTTATAATGTGACAAGAATTAAGTAGTTTTGCTGCTCATATTCACACACACTTCTCACAAACTTTTATTTGTGTTTTTTTAGTGGGATTCCCTGAATATATTATTATTAGTTGTCACATCTGACAGTTTTATATTTTTTAATTTTTTTTTATTTTGGATTTTAAGCCTTTTTTTTTCTTTAATGTTTGGATTTTTTCCAAGGCTGATCTTTGTTCAATGTTATTTTTATTTTTACTCCAGAATATTTTTGGGTGTGTTTTGTGTGTCAAGTTACCCCAACACCATTGATATCTTTTATTATTTAATCTCAAGGAGATTGTTTGTTGTTGGTGTCCCTTGTTCATTTCACATTGTATATTTGAATTGTACCTGAATCCTCACAAACAAATGGTCCTTTTTGAAGTAAAACACATAGGAGAGTATAATTCAAAACAAAAATCCTTTATTAAGGGATCAGAACCAAACAAAGAGGGAGGCAACACTGGATCAACATGAGAAATTAGCGAAGCCTGGGACCCCCACGGCAGACATCAATTCTTCAACATCAAAATTGGTGGCCTGAGGAGTCCATATGTAAGGGAGGGCAGTCTGGTCCAGAATTTGCAGAGATCCGGATAGCAGCAGATGACATCTGTGTCCCCAGGCTGTGGTACCACAAGAGGCTGCATCTTTTGGCCAACCAGACTGAACCCAGGGCAATCACTGTCTGGTCTTCCTTCCACGCTTCCTTCATGGCTGTGGCTGTGCAGTTGGAGATGTGGCAGGAGGAGGAGTAGGACCTGGAGGAGGAGTAGGACCTGGAGGAGGAGGAGGACTGGGGGGACCTGGAGGAAGACTGGGAGGACCTGGAGGAGAGGGAGGAGGAGGAGGAGGACCTGCAGGAGGAGGAGGAGGACCATCCCAAAGATGTGTGTGAGGTGTAATTTAGCCCCTTATACCTTTCTCCAGAGCCTCCGATATGAGGGCCTCACACATGGCTTTTTGGCCCTCCTCCATCCTCTGCATTTTATAGGCTATGAAGGCAGCAATGTTCTCCTGCATGGTGTGGGGTGCTCCCAGGACCTCTGTAGCCCTCCAAAAGAATGCTATAGCAGCCTCCTCTAGGGTACTCCTCCTACTGCCACTTTCTCTTTTCAGGGGGGGTGGAGGGACCTTGATATCAGCCAGCCGGCTCGGCCCAGCCACCTCCTGGCTGAGACTTCCCTGTGTATGAAAAAGGGACATAGTTTTAGTTTTTGCATCATCAATCACAATCCTAAATTAGTAATCCCAACTAACATCTAGTTAACATCATTGATTGGACAAGCAGAAATATTTAGAGGAATGCTATACCTGGCTCAATCTGGGCTCCTCTACATGTGGCCTGGAAGGCCCAGGTTGAGCGTCAGAAGCCTCAGCCAGGGGGGAAGGAAGCGTGGAAGGAAGACTGGAGAGGGATGGCCTGGGTTCAGTCTGGCCTGCCAGAAAGTGCAGCCTGTCATAGTACAACATCCTGGGGACATAGATGTCATCTGCTGCTCCGGATCTCTGTGAATCCAGGACTTTCTTGCGCTCCCTCAGATATGTGCTCCTCAGGCCACCAATGAAAATCTTTAAATAAGTGATGTCTGCCGTGGGGATCACCTGCTTCACAATTTCACACAATTGCTCCAGTGCTGCCTTCCTCTTTGCTTGGTTCTTGAAATGGGGGTGGGTAATCTCCCACAGACAGGGCAACTCACTTAGCATCTCTACGAATACTGACATGAAGTCATTGTCTTTCATTAAGATATCCATGTTCACTGCAAGACACAACACAAGACAAAGCCTAATGTCAGACAAAACTCTCCTAATCTTGTTACAATATAGGCCTCAATCTAGAAGCAGTATAGGCACAAGTTTGTCTCTTACCTTCGTTCTTACGATCGGCGCGTCCAATGCTCCTTCCTCCGCTCACAGATCGTACGTAATACGCACGCGTGTTATGCTTTATACACACTGCGCATGCATGTAACTCCGCCCGCCCCTGACGTTCTTTCTAATCTATTCCCCGCCCCTTTTCATTTGGCGCAGTGGGGGAAGAGAAAGCCCGGATCCAGGCACGTCCCGATCCAGAAGGAGACGTTTTAAGGCCACAAATATGTCGTTTGGGGAGATGTTGGAGATGGTAGACATCATGAGGAAGTCCAACTATGACGGAAAATATGGGCCTTACCCCAACCCCAACATCCGAAAGGCCAAAATCATGGCGAAAGTGGTCAGGAGTCTTGAGCGGAATTTCGGGGTATGAAGATCTAAAGATCAGCTCAGGAAGCGGTGGTCGGACCTGAAGTTGAGGGAGCCAGAGCAGTACCGAAAGATCCGGAGAGTGCTGCAAAAAAGTAAGTAGTTGTGCTGTGTTCCTATTCTTTCTGTCTTTATTACGTTCGTTCTGCTCCATATGCTTTTATTAATTGTACTGTTTAAAAAGGTCAACTTTAATGTTCATGGGCCCATTATTCGTTCGTATCAAACATTTTTCTTTCGGCCTCTAGAACACCATTGTTTAGGCCATATGCATTTTCACACATTTTTGGGGGCCTACTTGGATGCCAAATATTTGTTTGTGTAGATGGGTTTGTTACTAGAATGAAATGCAAACTAGATTGTGTGTAAGGAGAGGACACTGAGCAGCTGTTTTCACATCTGGACACTGGACCACTAGTGTGGGACACAAGAACACCATTTTTATTAGGGGGGGCACACTGATGCTCCAGTGTATACTATAGGGGGGGCTACATCTGTGAAGCTTGTACTAAACAGGTAAAGTATTGCAGCTTGACAAAGGGCAATAAAAAATATACATCTTGGAACTCGGCTAAAATAGACAATTGTACCCCACTTCCAAGCAATGTTTCCTATTTCTAGTTCTGCCATCAAATATCTGTGTGCTAATTATACCATTTTTGTTTTACATAGGGGAGAAAAGACTCGGACACCCCTCATCCCAGGAGACCAGAGACCCCCCCCTCTGGAAGAAGGGGAAATACCAACCCAAGAAGCTGAGCAGGAGGAAGAAGAAGATGTGGTGGAGATTGGCACCACAACAGGTGAGTGTCTGCGACCACAGGCTCAGGTAAAAGAGATGGATGGTGGCAGATTTTTGAGACCTTTTTTTTTGTTCTTTATCTCTTTTTAGGTGATCGTGATCCAGAACGCTTTACATCTGAAAGTGCCCAGATACTGATCGGGCAGATCATGGGGTGTAATCTCCAATTGCAAAACATCCAGCAACAAATCAGTGATGTTATTAAAAAAAATAATAACATCATTGATGTTTTGGGGCGAATTTAAACCCCACAAAATCACCTGTTTTATCGTGGTCCAATCTTACCCAAATTTTTTCAATGTTTAGAAAAGCCAAATTTGGAGGATGCACACAGTGTGCCAACATGTGCTATCTGCCATCACGGGAGATCAATGGACGCGTTTTGGGGGTGCAACCCCTTACTCAATTATAAAGTAGCGTTGAGGAAGGGCTTGCTCCCCCAAAACACGTCCCTTGATCCCCCCTGATGGCAGATAGCACATGTTGACATTCGTAAATTGGTGTGCATCTTCCAAATTTGGCTTTTCCAGGGGTGATTTCCCCCCATCTGAACGCTATATCAAACCCAGTTCCTAAATACTGATGTCTGATATAGCCTTCAGGTTTTACCATATGTGAACTTTGTAAGTTCAAGTTTTTTGGCTTTCTTGTTGGTTTTACACAGGCCTGTTTTATCTGAAATGGATATTTAGATTTTTGATAATGCTACTACAAACATTGTTATACAACAAACATGTTGTTTTGTTTTAAAAACCTTTGGTAAATGCACATGTGATTGTGCAGGTATAAAAAAGTGCCTTACTCAAGAATGTGTGGATTATTGTCTCAACACTACAACACTTTTGGGGTGATGTAATAGCTGTTTTATGCAAAAATGGGGGTTATTTCCTAAGGGCAAATACACTTTGCACTACAAGTGCAGGTTCAGTGCAGTTGCAAGTGCACTTGTAGTGCAATGTGTTTTTGCATTTAGGAAGTACCAGCCAACAGTGTTTTTTATAAGGTTACCCAATCACGACATTTTCTGCACTCAACACATTTCTGTCAGGGTCAGCTAAAACAAACACAAGCAGTAAATGTCCACAAAGAATTTCTTTTGGTTGTTTTTTATTTGACAAAGGTGTCACAGATTGTCTGGCATATTGATAGCCCCCCTACCCGCAAAGAACTCCAGGTAGCGTAACTGGACATCACGGGCATTCAGGGAGGGCAAGCCAGGACGGCCACTTTCAAGCGCCGTCAGTGTTGATGGATTTGGGGTTCCGGCCTCAGGCCCAACTGAGCCAGCATAGTTGGCTGAATGTTTTCTTAAAAAATTATGGATAACACAGCAGGCAAGTATTATATGGTTCAGTTTATACTCTGCCATATGGATGGGTGTCAGAAATAATCGGAACCGGCTGGCCAGGATTCCAAATGTGTTCTCCACCACTCTTCGGGCTCTGGCCAGCCTGTAATTAAAAACCCTCTGTTCCGGGGTGAGGGTCCTCATCGGGAATGGCCGCATCAGGTGGTCCCCCAGCGCAAATCCTTCATCAGCAACGAACACAAATGGGAGACCTTCAACATTGTCCTCTGGAGGTGGCAAGTCCAAGCTGCCATTCTGGAGACGCCTGTAGAACTCCGTCTGGGCGATCACTCCACCATAGGACATCTGGCCATTCTTCCCCACGTCCACATACAAGAACTCGTAATTAGCCAGTACCACCGCCAACATCACTATACTATTAAACCCCTTGTAATTATAATAGGACGACCCTGAGTTGGGTGGTGGGACGATGTGGACGTGTTTCCCATCAATTGCCCCTCCGCAGTTAGGAAAGTCCCACCGCTGGGCAAAGTGGGAGGCCACAGTCTGCCATTCCTGTGGCGTTGAAGGAAACTGTTGAGGAAAAAACAATAAACATTACTATTTTTTCAAAGATACATGGCAAGCAGATTATACACAAACATTATGGGGCAACCTCCAGATAGCATTTACTAAAGGGAATTTAACAACAACAAAGTATAAGGTACACCTATCATATTCCCCCTCCCCCCCCTCTCATGGGCCATTTCTAACATTATAGGGGGGGGGGGGACTCTTGGACAGGTAACCCTCTTCACTTCATTGAGAGATAAATGCCTAAATACAGGGTATTACTTGGAACAGCCCCTCCTTAGTTACACTATTGGCAGACCACTGGACAGGTAAGAAGTGTCATAATACAAAGATATAAATACACACTGTACACATTTGAGGACATTTGGACATTCTGCTATTACCTATCAAGATAATAATAGGATACAGAAACTTTAAACAGTACCATTGGAAAGTATACAGGCAGGCCCTTGCACTACATGCTTTGGGGAATTCATCCATAAATCTGACCAGTAAAGAGGTGGGTATAGTGTGTATGGGTTTGGCAAAGTCAGTAGATAGATGATTGAGGATAGAGAATTGGGATCAGCTGACTTAGCAGTTGGGGGAGGGAGGGTTACAAAAAATTTGGGGACACCACAAAAAAAAGCCTCTGGCACTCTGCCTGAATTTAAATCAAAAATAACATTTAAGGGGGTGTTTGGGGTAAAGCACTACTATGGAGCTGATAAAATACATTGTTAAGTGACTACATGAGGTGAATATAGGGCAGGAGACACCATGCTGGGGAGGTTATTGAAGGGCAAATATGTATGAAGGACATAAAATAATAATTACATAAAAATCCAGCATGCATGAGGACAAAGGGGACATTCACAGCATATTACAATCATGGTAATTAGGGAATGAGGGAAGAAATACAATATATTAACAAACATTCAATACAATAAAATGTGATATAAAAGGATAAAAATCTTACCTTCATATACTCCTTCTGCAGGACCTGAATGATGGCAGAACAGGTCTCTGGGATAATGATCCCCAGAGCCTGGGGGGAGATGCCTGTCAAGAACTTGAGGTCCTGCAGGCTTCTCCCTGTGGCCAAATACCGCAAGGTAGCGACCAACCTCTGCTCCGGAGTGATGGCTTGCCTCATGCAGGTATCCTGCCTGCTAATATAGGGGGTCAGCGAAGCCAACAAACGGTGAAATACGGGGTCCGTCATCCTGAGAAAGTTCCTGAAATCATCAGGATTATTCTCACGGATCTCACGGAGCAAAGGCATATGACAGAACTGGTCACGCTGAAGCAACCAATTCTTGGTCCATGAACTCCTCCTCACCCTGGTCATGGACTGGACTTGTGTCAAGGTCAGGACCCCAACACCAAGCCCCCGCACAGCACGAACTCTACGAGGAGTACGCATACGAAACATGGCTAGAAAATGGTCGGCTGCTCAGAACGAAGTAACAGAACGCACTGAAGAAGAGCAAGGCCTGTGAAGAGTGACCTGAAAACCAGTAACGAACGAACAAGAATACAATGACTACTTAAAGTCACGCGGAACTTGCTGCATGCACTGAAGAGCAGATACAAACCCACAAGCACAAACTGAACAGCAGAAAACGATCTGAAAGCCACGAGTCTGAAAAAGCGCGAATCGTCTCTCACCAAACTTTTACTAACACGAGATTAGCAAAAGGAGCCCAAAGGGTGCTGCGCTTGGTTCTGAACCGGCCTTTTCTAGTCTCGTCGTACGTGCTGTACGTGACCGTGTGGTTGTCGATCGGAAATTCCGACAACTTTGTGCGACCGTGTGTAGGCAAAACAAGTTTGAGCCAACATCCGTCGGAAAAAATCCTAGGATTATGTTGTCGGAATGTCCGAACAAAGTCCGACCGTGTGTACGGGGCATAACAGTGCACTTGGAAGTGCAGTCACTCTAAATCTAAGGGGTAGATCTGAAATGAGGGGAAGCTCTGCTGATTTTATCATCCAACCATGTGCAATCTAAAATGCTATTTTTTATATTCCTTGCATGTCCCCCTCGGATCTACAGCGACTTTACTTCCAAGTGCAAGTTTCAAGTGCACTTGAAGTGCAAAGTGGATTTTCCTTTAGTAAATAACCCCCTATTAGGGATGAGCCGAACACCCCCCTGTTTGGTTCGCACCAGAACATGCGAACAGGAAAAAAGTTAGTTCGAACATGCGAACACCGTTAAAGTCTATGGGACACGAACATGAATAATCAAAAGTGCTAATTTTAAAGGCTTATATGCAAGTTATTGTCATAAAAAGTGTTTGGGGACCTGGGTCCTGCCCCAGGGGACATGGATCAATGCAAAAAAAGTTTTAAAAATGGCCGTTTTTTCGGGAGCAGTGATTTAAATAATGCTTAACGTGAAACAATAAAAGTGTAATATCCCTTTAAATTTCGTACCTGGGGGGTGTCTATAGTATGCCTGTAAAGGGGCGCATGTTTCCCGTGTTTAGAACAGTCTGACAGCAAAATGACATTTCAAAGGAAAAAAAGTCATTTAAAACTACTCGCGGCTATTAATGCATTGCCGGTCCGACAATACCCATAGAAGTTCATTGATAAAAATGGCATGGGAACCCCGAACCAAAATTAAAAAAAAAAATGACATGGGGGTCCCCCTAAATTACATACCAGGCCCTTCAGGTCTGGTATGGATATTAAGGGGAACCCCAGCCAAAATTAAAAAAAAAATGACGTTGGGGGTCCCTCTAAATTCCATACCAGACCCTTCAGGTCTGGTATGGATTTTAAGGGGAACCCCGTGCCAAAATTTAAAAAAAAAACCATTGGGGGGTCCCCCCAAAAATCCATACCAGACCCTTATCTGAGCACGCAACCTGGCAGGCCACAGGAAAAGAGGGGGGGACGAGAGAGCCGCCCCCCCCTCCTGAACCGTACCAGGCCACATGCCCTCAACATTGGGAGGGTGCTTTGGGGTGGCCCCCCAAAACACCTTGTCCCCATGTTGATGAGGACAAGGGCCTCATCCCCACAACCCTGGCCGGTGGTTGTGGGGGTCTGCGGGCGTGGGGCTTATCGGAATCTGGAAGCCCCCTTTAACAAGGGGACCCCCAGATCCCGGACCTCCCCCCTGTGTGAAATGGTAAGGGGGTACAAAAGTACCCCTACCATTTCACTAAAAAACTGTCAAAAATGTTAAAAATGACAGGAGACAGTTTTTGACAATTCCTTTATTTAAATGCTTCTTCTTTCTTCTATCTTCTATCTCCCTTCGGTTTCTTCCTCCATCTTCTTCTTCTTCTTCTCTTCATGTTCTCATCCAGCATCTCCTCCACGTCCTCTTCTTCCCTTCTTCTCCTCGAGCCGCTCCGCATCCATGGCATGGAGGGAGGCTCCCGCTCTTCTCTTCATCTTCTTCTCTTCCTTATCTTCTTCTCTTCTTCATCTTCTTCTCTTCTTCATCTTCTTTTCTTCTTTATCTTCTTCTCCGGGCCGCTTCGCATCCATGCTGGCATGAAGGGAGGCTCCCGCTGTGTGACGCTTCTCCTCTTCTGATGGTTCTTAAATAACGGGGGGGGCGGGGCTGCCTGGTGACCCCGCCCCCCTCTGATGCACTGGGACTTGACAGGACTTCCCTGTGGGGTCACGGGGAATGCCACAGGGAAGTCCCGTCATGTCCCCATGCGTCAGAGGGGGGGGGCAGCCCGGTGACCCCGCCCCCCGTTATTTAAGAACTGTCAGAAGAGCAGAAGCGTCACACAGTGGGAGCCTCCCTCCATGCCAGCATGGCTGCGAAGCGGCCCGGAGAAGAAGATGAAGAAGAGAAGAAGATGAAGAAGAAAAGAAGATGAAGAGAAGAGCGGGAGCCTCCCTCCATGCCATGGATGCGGAGCGGCCCAAGGAGAAGAAGGGAAGAAGACGCCGCGGAGAAGATGCTGGACGAGAACACCGGAGGAAGAACCAGAAGAGCCAGAAGAACCAGAAGAAGAAGAAGAAGATGAAGGAAGATAGAAGAAAGAAGAAAGAAGAAGCATTTAAATAAAGGAATTGTCAAAAACTGTCTCTTGTCATTTTTAACATTTTTGACAGTTTTTTAGTGAAATGGTAGGGGTACTTTTGTACCCCCTTACCATTTCACACAGGGGGGAGGGCCGGGATCTGGGGGTCCCCTTGTTAAAGAGGGCTTCCAGATTCTGATAAGCCCCCCCGCCCACAGACCCCCACAACCACCGGCCACGGTTGTGGGGATGAGGCCCTTGTCCTCATCAACATGAGGGCAAGGTGTTTTGGGGGGCTACCCCAAAGCACCGTCCCAATGTTGAGGGCATGTGGCCTGGTATGGTTCAGGAGGGGGGGCGCTCTCTTGTCCCCCCCTCTTTTCCTGTGGCCTGCCAGGTTGCGTGCTCAGATAAGGGTCTGGTATGGATTTTTGAGGTGACCCCACGCCATTTTTTTTTTTTAATTTTGGCGCGGGGTTCCCCTTAATATCCATACCAGACCTGAAGGGCCTGGTATGGAATTTAGGAGGACCCCCACGTCATTTTTTTTTTTAAATTTTGGCCGAGGTTCCCCTTAATATCCATACCAGACCTGAAGGGCCTGGTATGGAATTTAGGGGGACCCCCAAGTCATTTTTTTTTTTTAATTTTGGTTCGGGGTTCCCCTGTGGGGAATTCCCATGCCATTTTTATCAATGAACTTCTATGTGTATTGACGGACCGGCAATGCATTAATAGCCACAAGTACTTTTAAATGACTTTTTTTCCCTTGAAATGTCATTTTGCTGCCAGACTGTTCTAAACACGGGAAACATGTGCCCCTTTACAGGCATACTATAGACACCCCCCAGGTACAAAATTTAAAGGGATATTACACTTTTATTGTTTCACTTTAAGCATTATTTAAATCACTGCTCCTGAAAAAACGGCCGTTTTTAAAACTTTTTTTTGCATTGATACATGTTCCCTGGGGCAGGACCCAGGTCCCCAAACACTTTTTATGACAATACCATGCATATAAGCCTTTAAAATTAGCACTTTTGATTTCTCCCATAGACTTTTAAAGGGTGTTCCGCGGCATTCGAATTTGCCGTGAACACCCCAAATTGTGCGAACAGCCGATGTTCGAGTTGAACATGAGTTTGACTCAAACTCGAAGCTCATCCCTACCCCCTATGTTAGCCATCGATTAATGCCAACCAAACCTTCTGCATAATAATTTTGTCAAATTAACCACCTCTGTGCCAGAATGCTTCACCTCCTTAAAAAAAAAACCCAAATCAAAAAATGTAATATATTGCAGCTTACCAATCATTAGATGTGGTGGGTGCATCAGTCTTCTTTTTTTAATGTAAGAGGGACAATCTGCGCTACCCTTAGGATAAATCAACCATGTAAAATGTTACTTGCAAAAATAGCTACATTAAAGTGACAAAAAGGTGCTGCAGCAATGTAAAATGTTACTTGCAAAAATAGCTACATTAAAGTGACAAAAAGGTGCGGCAACGCAGAAACCTTGAATATGAGGTTTGAAAGATATAAAGAAAAAACGAATGCGCTACCTACAGTGGTAAATCAATAAATGGTAAATGGTAAATGAAAATAAATAAATTAAGTTATAAATGAATAAATATTGAATCAATTGAACAGTCCATCAAAGGGTTAAATAATGTCCTAATAGGAGGTGTTTTAGGGACAAATTCTTCTCTTGAAATAGTGCTGTCTGCATCATATATCTTCACAGGTCAAACAAAGGTAAAGATAACCTGCTTACCAGATATGTTGGATCCCTACTACAGAGATCTTTCAGACTCAGGATAGTTGACTCCGCAACCAGAGAACAGCTGATTCGTATCCAAACAAAGTTTGCTCCACGTCTGGCAGATCCCAGTGCTGCAGCGGCAGCCAGGAATGTTCTTAGTATCCACTGCACCGACAATGCCGCTTGTGATATATAGTATTAAGGAGAGGAAGAGAGATGCTTCATAGTGCAGTAGGTTAAAATCCTTTATTCCACATGATGGACAACTGACATCAAAAGCACAAAGCAAACACAATTGCAAATGAAAAAATACATAGCTGTGGCTGAAGCCGATCAGCTGGTATGTGGTGACATCAGGTCCTCAGGCACAGTTCTGGGAGGACATCAATTAGACACCCTCCCAGAACTGGACAACCGCGCTGTAGCTGCCATGTGGCTATAGCGCAGTTGGCAAGTGGTTAAAGCGGTATTAAGTGGTGTTAAACCCAAAACAAAAAAAATTATATATTGCAGCTTACCAATCCGTAGATGTGTTTTCTTTTCTTTGTTTGTTTTTTTGCCTCTGTTTTCACCAGGTGATCTGGCCAGTAACACACCTCCAGTCTACCCCCAATCTGGATGAATAAGCACAGGGGGGGAGGGGGCAACGACAGCAGCATTGTTAGTTGGGGGGGGTTAAATGTATTAGCAGATTTAAGTACACTAACAAATCAAAGCCAAACTCCAGCTCACACTTTATAATCAGTTATAGCAAACTTTTTTTTTCTTTTGGGATAAAGGTTTTATATGAATAAATATAAACTGATAATTTTAAGCACCCCTGTCAGTGTTAAATACATCTGATCTCTGTAACTGATACATTCTATTATAGAGCTTGCTTATTAAAAACAACAGATTTGCTGGCTTGATCACCAGATAAAAATAGAAGAAAGAAAGCCTAAAAAGGAAATTATTGTAGCCATCACATGTAAGAATTGGTAAGCTGCAATATAATACATGGTTGCTTTGGGGTTTAATACTGCTTTAATAACTAGATTAGGAATAAGACAAGCATATTTGGGTTTGGTTTGAGGAAGCGAACATTCAAACAATCCAAACCTCATTGAAGTCAGTAGGAGCTGCATGTTAATAATCAGTAGGGAAGGGCCAAACACCCCCCAGTTCAGTTCACACCAGAACACCGCGAACAGGCAAAAATTTCTAACGAACATGCGAACCCTATCAAAATCTATGGGACACAAACATGAAAAATCAAAAGTGCTAATTTTAAAGGCTTATATGCAAGTTATTGTCATAAAAAACATGTATGGGGACCCGGGTACTGCCCCAGGGGACATGTGTCAATGCAAAAAATAGTTTTTAAAATTACAGTTTTTTCAGGAGCAGTGATTTAATAATGCTTAAAGTGAAACAATAAAAATGAAAGATTCCTTTAAATATCGTGCCTGGGGGTCCCCTTAGTCTGCCTGTAAAGTGGCGCATCCGTGCAATGTATAGAACAGTGCCACAGCAAAATTACATTTCTAAAGGAAAAAATTTAGAAAAATGCTTGCGACTGTAATGTATTGCCGACTCCGAGCGATATCAATAAAAAATCAAGGGAAAAAAACATGTGCATTTCCCCTCAGTCCATACCAGGTCCTTCGGGTCTGGTATGGATATTAAGGGGAACTCCATGGCAAAAATAAAAAAAATTTGGCGTAGGGTTCCCCCCAAAATCCATGCCAGACCCTTATCCGAACATGTAGCCTGGAGGTCAGGATATGGGGGAACAAGCGAGCGGCCCCCTCCTGAACCATACCAGGCCACATGCCCTGAACATGGGGAGGGTGCTTTGGGGTCGCCCCCAAAGCACCTTGTCCCCATGTTGATGGGGACAAGAGCCTCTTCCCAACAACCCTGGCCATTGGATGTCAGAGTCTGCAGGCGGGGGCTTATCAGAATCTGGAAGCCCCCTTTAACAGGGGGAACCCCAGATCCCAGCCCCCCTATGTGAATGGGTATTGGGTACATTGAAACCCCTACCCAGTCGCCTAAAAAAGTGTCAAAAAGTAAAAACCACAATAGACAGTTTTTGACAATTCCTTTATTAAAAAAGAAAAAAGTATCCCGCGATGTACATCCATCTTCAATCACGCCGCCTGACAGACCCGAAAAATAGGAAAAACAAACAAAAAAACTCTGCCTCCATGGGAGGCCCCCTGGCAAATGCTGTCTTTTCCCCTTGACAGCTCTTATATAGGCAAGGGCGGGGCCACCCACTGACGTAACTGGCTAACCCCGTTCCCCGTCTTACCTCACATGATGTCACATGATGTCACATAACATCAAAATGGGGCGGGGTCACTCGGTTACATCACCGGATGGCCTCGCCCTTGCCTATATAACAGCTGTCACAGCCAAGAGACAGCAGTCGCCGGGAGGCCTCCCATCGAGGCAGCGCTTTTTTATTTTTTCAATTTTTTGGGTCCATCAGGAGGCATGATTGAAGATGGATGGACATTGCGGGACACATTTTTAACATTTTTTAATAATGGAATTGTCAAAAACTGTCTGTTGTGGTTTTTACTTTTTTGACACTTTTTTTGGTGAATGAGTAGGGGTACAATGTACCCGATACCCATTCACATAGGGGGGGCAAGGATCTGGGGACCCCCTTGTTAAAGTTGTCTTCCAGATTCTGCCCCCTGTAGACCCGGACAATCAATGGCCAGGGTTGTCGAGAAGAGGCTCTTGTCCCCATCAACATGAGGACAAGGTGCTTTGATACCAAAACCTGACAAGGACCCCTCTTTATGTGCTAGCTATAGGCCCATAGCACTCTGACCTTAAAATTTTTACCAAACTCCTCTCCATATGCCTGAATGCGATATTACCCTCTTTAATACACAAAGATCAGTTGGGCATTGTCTCTCTCCGTCAGGCAGGGGACAACACGACAAGGGTTATTGACTTAAAAGATGTGGCAAACAGGGACAGCCTGGAGTCATTAGTCCTCAGTCTGGATGTGGAAAAGGCCTTTGACTGCCTTGACTGGCCTTTCCTGTTTGCCACATTGCGCCACATGGGATTCCAAGGAACCTTTCTGTAGGCTATTCTACTTCTCTATACCAACCCTACATCTCAAGTGAAAATTCCTTTTGCTCTATCTCCCTCTTTCCCGATCGCAAATGGGACCCGCCAGGGGTGTCCACTCTCACCTGTATTGTTTGCACTATTTGTTGAATCCCTGATGGCATCTATCCGCAGAAACCCAGACATTCAAGGTATTCCAGTCAGAGGGAAGGAGTTTAAACTATCACTGTTCGCAGATGATGTCATATTCACCCTGACCCAACCTAGGATCTCCCTACCCAACTTGCATGCTGAACTCGACACTTATAGGTCCCTCTCAGGTTATAAAATAAATGCGACCAAATCGGAGGCACTCCAGCAGTGCTTCCCCTATACTTGGAAGACCTCAGCCCTGAAATATCTAGAGGTTCATATTACCCCGACCTTTGCCACCTCATATCAAGTGAATTTCCCGACCCTGTTTTGCTCCATAAGAGATCTACTGCAAAAATGGAAGACCCACCACATCTCCCTCCTGGGGAGAGTGGCCTCTGTGAAGATGACTATTCTCCCTAAACTACTGTATCTATTCCAGACACTGCCTATTCCTGTCCCTTATATACAACTAAGAAAGCTTCAAGCAGATTTGATACGCTTTGTCTGGAACTACAGGAGGCACAGGATACCCTGCTCGTCTTGATAGCGTCCCGCTCCGATGTGGGGCTAGCATTTCCTGACCTGGTAAAATATTATCAAGTGACTCAATTGCGTGCCTTGACCTCCTGGTTCCCCCAACGATCCTATAATAAATGGACAGAGATTGAAAAGATATGGCTCGTGCCTATACACCCAAATAGTTTACTCTGGAATGCGAACGTGGAGGTGGACCCTGGTAGGCTTTTGGGATCTATGTCTCAACCCAGATTGCTCTGGTGCAAAATGTCCAACGCACATGAGCTCAGCTCAGAAAAGTTACTGTTAACCTCTCTCCTCTGCAACCCCAAGATGCCTGCCGGTCTCACTCACTCACCCTGGGCAACGCGAAACTTATTCCACCTTGGCCACTTAGGCCCTAGATAGACCCGTAGACCTTAGATCACGTAAATTACTAACATTCACTGAACTCTAGGAAAAATATCCAGATGTTTTATGTATATCTGTATATACGCCACTATGCTCAATCCTTTGCCCCAAATCTTCAATTTTCAGCGCCATCCCCCTTCAAGAGCTTAATATTAGAGGGATCTGCAAGATGTGTTCTGACCTCTGACATATACCGACTACTTAATTCCTACTCTATACCAAATCAGGGTAAACATGCCTACATGCTCCACTGGGAAAAGCTATTGGGAGAAGAAATCCCTGAGATGACATGGCAGATGATCTGGTCCTAGGCAGCTAAAAGCTCCTTCTGTACACTCTACAAAGAGAATGCTTTTAAAATTGTTTACTATTGGTACCTGACGCTAGCTCTGATTGGTGCTGGCACTGCAAGGGGGACAAAGGTACCCTCTACCACATTTACTGGAGCTGCCCCACGATAGTGCCCTTCTAGACGGTGACACAGCGCTTGTTGTTCTGCCTTCTGCTTGTTGTCCCACCTCTTTGGGATACAGGTCCCCATGACGCCAACATTTTTCCTACTTGGGGTGTCACCATTACACATTGCCGAAACATCAAAGAAGCTAATTAGACATGTCCTGACAGCTGCACAATGTCTGGTTGCCCTCAACTGGAAGCGGCACTCCCCACCCTCCCAAGAAGATCTGTACGCCAGAATAAAAGATGTGGAGATAAAGGAAAAATTGACAGCTAGATTAAAGGATAGGTTGGAAATGCACGATAAGGTCTGGGAGGAATGGCATCGCAGAGAGGACCTGCCCTGAGCCGATGGTTGAGCTACTACCTTACTTTCCCATTTTCTCTTTCTTGACTTACTTCTTCAACTCTCTTTATCCCTGTTCTCTTTTCTATCTTTTCTTTTGTTTTCTCCCACACTTCATAAGCTCTTACATAGCCTATGGCAAATTTCAATTACTATCTAACAATTACTGATACAATGTCTGTACTGGCTATATTCTTGTTCTAGTACTGCCTGGACCTTACTGTGTTCTGTCTATGTTCTTTTACCTGCTGAGATAACTAATAAAACTGTTATTTGAAAAAGCCAAATAACCATCCTCACCTGTGATCTGTTTGCTTGTAATTAGTGTGTGTGTATAAAAGGTCAATAAGTTTCTGGACTCCTGACAGACCCTTGCATCTGTCATCCAGTGCTACACTAACGTTTCTAGATTCTGAGTCATGGGGAAAGCAAAATAATTGTCAAAGGATCTGTGGGAAAAGGTAGTTGAACTGTATAAAACAGGAAAATGATATAAAAAGATACCAAGGAATTGAGAATGGCAATCTGCAGTGTTTAAACTCTAATCAAGAAGTGGAAAATTAGGGGTTCTTTTGAAACCAAACCACGATCAGGTAGACCAACTAAAATTTCAGTCACAACTGCCAGGAAAATTGTTTGGGATGCAAAGAAAAACCCACAAATAACTTCAGGTGAAATACAGGACTCTCTGAAAACATGTTTCAAGATGCACAATAAGGAAGCACTTGAAGAAAGATGAGCTACATGGACGAGTCGCCAGAAGAAAGCCATAAATGCCACAAAGTATCCCACTTACAATACGCCAAACAGCACAGAGTCAAGCCTCAAACCTTCTGGCACAAATAAATTGGAGTGATAAGACCAAAATTTAGCTTTTTGGCCACAACCATAAACACTACATTTGCAGAGGAGTCAACAAGGCCTATGATGAAAGGTACGGAGGTGGATCGCTGATGTTTTGGGGATGTGTGAGTTACAAAAGCACAGGAAATTTGTAGCAAAAAGTTATAGCAAAAAGTAAAAAATATTGTTATTTTTTTCAAAATTGTCGCTCTTTTTTTGTTTATAGCGCAAAAAAAATGCAGCGGTGATAAAATACCACCAAAATAAAGCTCTGTTTGGTGGAAAAAAAGGACATAAATTTTGTTTGGGTACAGCGTTGCAGGACCTCGCAATTGTCAGTTGAAGTCCGTATCGCAAAAAATGGCCTGATCATTAAGGGGGCAAATCCTTCCAGTCCTTAACTAGTTAATACATAGAATGCATTAAGTTAAAAAACCTTTTGCCTTGATCCTGGGTTCACACTAGTGTGACACGGGAACCAGCGCGATTCCAGCGCCGGTTCCCGCATCGCTCCTCACCTGCAGGCAGTTCACACTGCCTTGGGCAAACCGCTGTGGGTGTCCCAGTTTAGTTCACAGATCGCAGTGCTAACTGTCAACTCGAACAGGAATTGTATCACATAGGTGAGAACACCCATGCAATCCGATTCTAGTACAGGGAAAGACAAGTCCCTGCACTATTTTCTGTGAGAATCCAATGCGAGTTCAGCCATACAACTGTATGGCTGAACTCACATTGCTAAGAGATTGCATGTGATCGGCACCTGCGGTGCAGGTGCGAGTCACATGCGATCTCTGAGATCATGCTAGTGTGAACCCAGGCTTAAGAACCACTGCTCTAAGGCTTAGTAGCCCATCAAAAATGCCTCTGAGTTGTTCTTTGTAACAATCAAATAATGCATTTTGATTGCATGTACATTGTAAGCTAGTACAAAAGGAATTTCAGATCATTTTATAGCCAGTTAAAAAGGTATTCTTATATGTTTTATTAATTGCACAAATTAATAAAAAGTTATGTAAGGCTTTTATCTTCTTTTGCTAATATGCAGCACTTATTTTATTCAAGTATTTACATTATTTATTGTGATGTTAACCTCTATTATCATCACATTATATCCTGTGATAGTGAGGACACTGCAATTAGCATGACATTCACAAAAGCTAATGACCCCTTAAATAGCCTAACATGACTTACTGAATTTAGTTTCTAGCTGGATTTTTAGACTGGCTATGATTATTTTTTTTAAATATGCAATTACCATTTATAATAAAAATACCTTTGAACATAATTTACAAAGCTCAATGGTTTCAGCTAACATAATATACAAAATCAGTTTATCTATTTATATAAATAAGCTGACAGGGCCACCCACTGAGTGAATGTGATGTGAGGCAGGGGTCTGTGATTGCAAGGGGGCTGTGATGTAAGAAAGGGGAGCTGTGATATGGGGGGCTGTGATGTGATATGGGGGGCTGTGATGTGAGAAGGGGGAGATATGATATGGGGGAGCTGTTATGTGAGAGGGGGCTGTTATATGAAGGGTTCATGATGCGAAGAGAAGGGCTGTTATTACAGGAGGAGGTGAGTAGTGATTTGGGGGGTTGTGATTGCAAGGAAGACTGTGATGTGAGGGAGGGGTCTGTGATTGCAAGGGAGACTGTGATGTAAGCAGGGCTGTAATGCTGGGGGCTCTGATGTGAAAAGTGGTTGTGATATAAAGGGTAGACATGTGCATTCGTTTTCGTCCGAATGCATTTTCATCCGAATTTCAGGTATTTTCGTTATCGTTTTAACAAACGATAACGAAAGTGCAGAGTCCGAAAAACGAAATAACCGACATAAACAAATGCTTTATTTTCGTTTTCGTTGCTACAACAGTTCGATACAGATAGGAGATTCGACATGATGATGACAATAACAATCTGTGTCCATCAAACCTGTGGTCGAATGTGCCTAACCTTAGCTCTATTGGTCCAAGATTATTCTACATAGAGAGAAAAGATTTGACGTAGAGAGAAAAGATTCGACGTAGGGGAGGAAAGATTCGACGTAGGGGAGGAAAGATTCGACGTAGGGGAGGAAAGATTCGACGTAGGGGAGGAAAGATTCGACGTAGGGGAGGAAAGATAAATAAAAATAATGATGATGATGAATGTTATTGGCTGATTGTAACCAAAGAGGAGGAGCAGTAAAATAGCTAGAACTAAGTACACATGTACTTTGGCTTATGGTGTCTGTTGAAAGTTCTAAGAAGATTCGACGGAGCAGGTAAACCATACGGCGTTGCACAGTTTAGCTGCTCCATCGAATATTCTTTGAACATTCGACAGACACCATAAGCATTCAATGACAGATTCGACCTCAATTAGGATTTTCGGACGAATGCAATTTTTAACGAAAACCGAAATAAATAAAAACGAATTTCAGGAGTAACTAAATAAATGTATTTTTTGGACGAAAACTAAATTCTGAAACCAAATATTTCAGTGTGCACATGTCTAATAAAGGGGGCTGTGATGAGACAAGGGGGACTGGGGACACTAATGTAAAGGGGGCTGTGACTTGAAAGACCTGAGTCATAAAAGAAAAATGAGATTCTGACCTCTGCAGAAAGAAAATGTTACCAACCCAGACCTCCATGAATTTTAATTCAATGCCCCTAGGCTGGCTTAGAGTATTCTCAATGACTCATGCAGTTATCAGTGAGAGAAGAGATTGGAGAGGAATCACACTCTGTGCTTTGGATTCAGGCTAGTAAACACTACAGAGGAATGTGCTTTTGATCATTTTTCATGTCTGAGATTTACAACCACTTTAAAGTACAATTCCAGCCTAAACCCAACTCATTTTAAAAATGTCCCCTCCCCTCCTAACACCTAAATGGGGGACATTTTTAAGAAAAATTAGTTTTAAGATGGGATTGTATTTTAATTTTAATATTTGTCACACAAGGGTTTATTGCATATATTTTGCAGTGTTTTATAGTTCATTAAGGACAGCTGTATATTTAACAAGAGCTGTATGTAAACTCTATTGCAATAGATAGTTCACCTACCAACATACAGCAACATGACCACTACACAAACATATATGTATGTATATATATATATATATATATATATATATATATATATATATATATATATATATATATATATATATATATATATATTATTATTATTATTATTATTATTATTATAGAGGATTTATATAGCGCCAACAGTTTGCGCAGCGCTTTACAACATGAGGGCAGACAGTACACTTACAATACAAATCAATACGAATCTCTCTATCTATCTATATATAGATAGGTAGTGAGAGAGAGAGAGAGAGAGAGAGGGGGAAGCACTTGCTTAATAATTCCCTCTTGAATTCCTGTCTGAATGTGTGTGGTCTCAGACTTTCTCTCTTTCTCTCTCTGACATCCTCTGTGGTTTCTGACCCAGCTAACAGGGACAAAAAGTACCTTTCCTTAGCCAACTAACTGTTGTAAACTCTGTGGTAAAAAAAACAAACAGCAATTTACAAATATAGATTTTAGAAGTCAGCAAATCCCTACACACTATAACGTCTTTACTATTGCATGGTACTAAAGTCTATATAAATGTACAGTAAGTATTAAAAATGTTTTGATTCTCATCTACTGAATTACAGTGATAGTAACTATTGAAAGAAATCACCCAGTTGCATTCTGAGGTAGAAGTGGATACCCCTTTCCCCCTTATTCCCTTCCCAAACAAATTAGCAAATTAGCAATTTAATAGCAGATCAAATATAGTAAATCTATCTATCTATCTATCTATCTATCTATCTATCTATCTATCTATCTATCTATCTATCTATCTATCTATCTATCTATCTATCTATCTATCTATCTATTCAGATTAGAGTATGATGAATTTAACAACTTTGAAAAGGGGTTACAAGATGTTATCAATAGCTCCAAAATCTCCTCTACCTAAGTGCAGCAAAGTCTCAAGATTTCTATCCAGAGAAGGTTAATTCATTTGAATGTTAATAAGATCTGCTTTGCCTTCTGATCTATATTGCTGATTTGTAGACAGGTATGAGAAATTTGACCTTAACTGAGACCCACATCATTGTGCAGCCCACCAATTATTGGAACTGTTAGAAGAAAATGCATAGTGATTTACATACCGAAGTATGCTTATAAACCTATGAATGGGAAAAAGGTTACAAATTTAGTTTTGCACATAAATGCTTCATTTTTGCTATATTGATAATGGAAGAAAGAGCCATGCAGAGGTCTTTGTCAGTCACCAGAACTGATTTGTGTGATATACTGTAGATATGTGAATATAATCATATAATCATTTTTCCAGTGCTACCATGAACAGCTTTTCAGTGGATTGTCTTTATTTGATATATAAACTATAACAGCATTCCACTTGGATTCTATACAAAACATCTATTAAATAAGTTTATATAAGTACAAAATAATGTGGAAGATCTATCACACTTTGGCATATTATTGTAATTGTTCTGCATCTTAAACGTTGCATGTACAGATGTGAGTATCTATAGAAGGGGTCTGCTAACTAAAGCACTACATACTATGTACCTAGAAAATCATGTCCCCACTGATGATTGATATTATTTTTCCATTTTTGGTAAATGCTGGAGAGTTAAACCACCTGACAATTTCTGTTATCTCTTAGGAAGGTTATTGGTTAGATATATGCACTTGGCTATCTGGGTCTGCACATCCCCCCTGCTCTCTTTTTCTATCTATCTTGCATTATGGGTAACTGAAGAAGTTAGGGCATGCAAAGGAAGGCTGAAACATCCGAAACTCCTAGAATTATGTTACCATTATCACAGAAAGTATACGAGATGAATAAGAAGCCACCAGGTTCTTAAAGTATCACTGTTGGGTGGAGCAACACTTTAATGCCCCGTACACACGGTCGGATTTTCCAATGGACATTGTCCGATCGGAGCGTGTTGTCGGAAATTCTGACCGTGTGTGGGCGCCATCGGACATTTTCCATCGGATTTTCCGACACACAAACTTGGACAGCAGGAGATAAAATTTTCCGACAACAAAATCCGATCGCGTCAATTCCGACCGTGTGTGGCCTGTTCCGACGCACAAAGTGCCACGCATGCTCAGAAGAAATTCCGACACGGGACAGCTCGTTCTGGTAAACTTAGCGTTCGCAATGGATACAGCACTTTCGTCACGCTGCAATGTAAAAAATGGTTTAATACAGCGCACTCTCTTCTTCTTTATAATGTGACAAGAATGAAGTAGTTTTGCTGCTCATATTCACACACACTTCTCACAAAGTTTTATTTGTGTTTTTTTAGTGGGATTCCCTGAATATATTGTTATTAGTTGTCACATCTGACAGTTTTATATTTTTTATGTTTTTTTTTTTTTTGATTTTAAGCCTTTTTTTTCTTTAATGTTTTGATTTTTTCCAAGGCTGATCTTTGTTCAATGTTATTTTTATTTTTACTCCAGAATATTTTTGTGTGTGTTTTGTGTGTCAAGTTACCCCAACACCATTAATATCTTTTATTATTTAATCTCAAGGAGATTGTTTGTTGTTGGTGACCCTTGTTCATTTCACATTGTATATTAGAAATGTACCTGAATCATAACAAACCAACTGTCATTTTTGAAGTAAAACACATAGGAGAGTATAATTCAAAACAAAAATCCTTTATTAAGGGATCAGAACCAAACAAAGAGGAAGGCAACACTGGATCAACAGCAGAAATTAGTGAAGCCTGGGACCCCCACAGCAGACATCAATTCTTAAAAATCAAAATTGGTGGCCTGAGGAGTCCATATGTAAGGGAGGGCAGTCTGGTCCGGGATTCACAGAGACTCGGATAGCAGCAGATGACATCTGTGTCCGCAGGCTGTGGTACCACAAGAGGCTGCATCTTTTGGCCGACTAGACTGGATCCAGGGCAATCACTCTCTGGTCTTCCTTTCACACTTCCTTCCGGGCTGTGGCTGTGCAGTTGGAGATGTGGCAAGAGGAGGAGTAGGACCTGGAGGAGGAGGAGGAGGAGGACTGGGAGGACCTGGAGGAGGACTGGGAGGACCTGGAGGAGAGGGAGGAGGAGGAGGAGGACCTGCAGGAGGAGGAGGAGGACCATCCCAAAGCTGTGTGTGAGGTGTAATTTGGCCCCTCACACCTTTCTCCAGAGCCTCTGATATGAGGGCCTGACACATGGCTTTTTGGCCCTCCTCCATCCTCTGCATTTTATAGGCAATGAATGCAGCAATGTTCTCCTGCCTGGTGTGGGGTGCTCCCAGGACCTCTGTAGCCCTCCAAAAGAATCTGATAGCCGCCTCCTCTAGGGCACTCGTCCTACTGCCACTTTCTGTTTTCAGGGGGGGTGGAGGGACCTTGATATCAGCCAGCCGGCTCGGCCCGGCCACCTCCTGGCTGAGACTTCCCTGTGTATGAAAAAGGGACATGGTTTTAGTTTTTGCATCATCAATCACAATCCTAAATTAGTACTCCCAACTAACATCTAGGTAACATCATTGATTGGACAAGCAGAAATATTTAGAGGAATGCTATACCTGGCTCAATCTGGGCTCCTCCACATATGGCCTGGAAGGCCCAGGTTGGGCGTCAGAAGCCTCAGCCGGGGGGGAAGGAAGCGTGGAAGGAGACTGGAGAGGGATGGCCTGGGTTCAGTCTGGCCTGCCAGAAAGTGCAGCCTGTCGTAGTACAACATCCTGGGGACATAGATGTCATCTGCTGCTCCGGATCTCTGTGAATCCAGGACTTTCTTGCACTCCCTTAGATATGTGCTCCTCAGGCCACCAATGAAAATCTTTAAATAAGTGATGTCTGCCGTGGGGATCACCTGCTTCACAATTTCACACAATTGCTCCAGTGCTGCCTTCCTCTTTGCTTGGTTCTTGAAATGGGGGTGGGTAATCTCCCACAGACAGGGCAGCTCACTTAGCATATCAATGAATAGTGACATGAAGTCAGTATCTCTCATTAAGATATCCATGTTCACTGCAAGACACAACACAAGACAAAGCCTAATGTCAGACCAAACTCTCCTAATCTTGTTACAATATAGGCCTCAATCTAGAAGCAGTATAGGCCCAAGTTTGTCTCTTACCTTCGTTCTTACGATCGGCGCGTCCAATGCTCCTTCCTCTGCTCACAGATCGTACGTAATACGCACGCGTGTTACGCTTTATACACACTGCGCATGCGTGTTACTCCGCCCACCCCTGACGTTCTTTCTAGTCTATTCCCCGCCCCTTTTCGTTCGGCGCAGTGGGGGAAGAGCATGATGGCAGAGTTACAACAGGTGCGTGATAATTCTAACAACGAGGAGGAGGAAAGCCCGGATCCAGGCACGTCCCGATCCAGAAGGAGACATTTTAAGGCCACAAATATGTCGTTTGGGGAGATGTTGGAGATGGTAGACATCATGAAGAAGTCCGACTATGACGGAAAATATGGGCCTTACCCCCACCCCAACATCAGAAAGGCCAAAATCATTGATAAAGTGGTCAGGAGTCTAGAGCGGAATTTCGGGGTACGAAGATCTAAAGATCAGCTCAGGAAGCGGTGGTCGGACCTGAAGTTGAGAGAACCAGAGCAGTACCGAAAGATCCGGAGAGTGTTGCAAAAAAGTAAGTAGTTGTGCTGTGTTCATATTCTTTCTGTCTTTATTCCGTTCGTTCTGCTCCATATGCTTTTATTAATTGTAACGTTTAAAAAGGTCAACTTTAATGTTCATGGGCCCATTATTCGTTCGTATCAAACATTTTTCTTTCGGCCTCTAGAACACCATTGTTTAGGCCATATGCATTTTCCCACATTTTTTTGGGGCCTACTTGGATGCCAAATATTTGTTTGTGTAGATGGGTTTGTTACTAGAATGAAATGCCAACTAGATTGTGTGTAAGGAGAGGACACTGAGCAGCTGTTTTCACATCTGGACACTGGAGCACTAGTGTGGGACACAAGAACACCATTTTTATTAGGGGGGGGCACACAGGTGCTCCAGTGTATACTATAGGGGGGGCTACATCTGTGAAGCTTGTACCAAACAGGTAAAGTATTGCAGCTTGACAAAGGGCAATAAAAAATATACATCTTGGAACTCGGCTAAAATAGACAATTGTACCCCACTTCCAAGCAATGTTTCCTATTTCTAGTTCTGTCATCAAATATCTGTGTGCTAATTATACCATTTTTGTTTTACATAGGGGAGAAAAGACTCGGACACCCCTCATCCCAGGAGACCAGAGACCCCCCCCCCCTCTGGAAGAAGGGGAAATACCAACCCAAGAAGCTGAGCAGGAGGAAGAAGAAGATGTGGTGGAGATTGGCACCACAACAGGTGAGTGTCTGCAACCACAGGCTCAGGTAAAAGAGATGGATGACATCTGAAAGTGCCCAGATACTGATCGGGGAGATCATGGGGTGTAATCTCCAATTGCAAAACATCCAGCAACAAATCAGTGATGTTATTAAAAAAAATAATAACATCATTGATGTTTTGTTGCGAATTTAAACCCCACAAAATCACCTGTTTTATCTTACTAAAATTTTTACAATGTTTAGAAAAGCCAAATTTGGAGGATGCACACAGTGTGCCAACATGTGCTATCTGCCATCACGGGAGATCAATGGACGCGTTTTGGGGGTGCAACCCCTTACTCAATTATAAAGTAGCATTGAGGAAGGGCTTGCTCCCCCAAAACACGTCCCTTGATCCCCCCTGATGGCAGATAGCACATGTTGACATTCGTAAATTGGTGTGCATCTTCCAAATTTGGCTTTTCCAGGGGTGATTTCCCCCCATCTGAACGCTATATCAAACCCAGTTCCTAAATACTGATGTCTGATATAGCCTTCAGGTTTTACCTAATGTGAACTTTGTAAGTTCAAGTTTTTTGGCTTTCTTGTTGGTTTTACACAGGCCTGTTTTATCTGAAATGGATATTTAGATTTTTGATAATGCCCCCCCCAAAAATTGTTATACAACAAACATGTTGTTTTGTTTTAAAAACCTTTGGTAAATGCACATGTGATTGTGCAGGTATAAAAAAGTGCCTTACTCAAGAATGTGTGGATTATTGTCTCAACACTACAACACTTTTGGGGTGATGTAATAGCTGTTTTATGCAAAAATGGGGGTTATTTCCTAAGGGCAAATACACTTTGCACTACAAGTGCAGGTTCAGTGCAGTTGCAAGTGCACTTGTAGTGAAATGTGTTTTTGCATTTAGGAAGTACCAGCCAACACTATTCTTTATAAGGTTACCCAATCACGACATTTTCTGCACTCAACACATTTCTGTCAGGGTCAGCTCAAACAAACACAAGCAGTAAATGTCCACCAAGAATTGCTTTTGGTTGTTTTTTATTTGAAAAAGGTGTCACAGATTGTCTGGCATATTGATAGCCCCCCTACCCGCAAAGAACTCCAGGTATCGTAACCGGACATCACGGGCACTCAGGGAGGGCAAGCCAGGACGGCCGCTTTCAAGCGCCGTCATTGTTGATGTATTTGGTATTCCGGCCTCAGGCCCAACTGAGCCAGCATAGTTGGCTGAATGTTTTCTTCAAAAATTATGGAGAACACAGCACGCCAGTATAATATGGTTCAGTTTATACTCCGCCATATGGATGGGTGTCAGAAATAGTCGGAACCGGCTGGCCAGGATTCCAAATGTGTTCTCCACCACTCTTCGGGCTCTGGCCAGCCGGTAATTAAAAACCCTCTGTTCCGGGGTGAGGGTCCTCATCGGGAATGGCCGCATCAATTGGTCCCCCAGCTCAAACGCTTCATCAGCAACGAACACAAATGGGAGACCTTCAACATTGTCCTCTGGAGGTGGCAAGTCCAAGCTGCCATTCTGGAGACGCCTGTAGAACTCCGTCTGGGCGATCACTCCACCATCGGACATCCGGCCATTCTTCCCCACGTCCACATACAAGAAGTTGTAATTAGCCGACACCACCGCCAACATCACTATACTATTAAACCCCTTGTAATTATAATAGTACGACCCCGAGTTGGGTGGTGGGACGATGTGGACGTGTTTCCCATCAATTGCCCCTCCGCAGTTAGGAAAGTCCCACCGATGGGCAAAGTGGGAGGCCACAGTCTGCCATTCCTGTGGCGTGGAAGGAAACTGTTGAGGAAAAAACAATAAACATTACTATTTTTTCACAGAAACATGGCAAGCAGATTAGACACAAACATTATGGGTCAACCTCCAGATAGCATTTATTAAGGGGAATTTTACAACAACAAAGTATAAGGTACACCTATCATATTCCCCCTCCCCCCCTCTCATGGGCCATTTCTAACATTATGGGGGGGAGAACTCTTGGACAGGTAACCCTCTTCACTTCATTGAGAGATGAATGCCTAAATACAGGGTATTACTTGGAACAGCCCCTCCTTAGTTACACTATTGGCAGACCACTGGACAGGTAAGAAGTGTCATAATACAAAGATATAAATACACACTGTACACATTTGAGCACATTTGGACATTCTGCTATTACCTATCAAGATCATAATAGGATACAAGAACTTTAAACAGTACCATTGGAAAGTATACAGGCAGGCCCTTGCACTACATGCTTTGGGGAATTCATCCCTAAATCTGACCAGTAAAGAGGTGGGTATAGTGTGTATGGGTTTGGCAAAGTCAGCAGATAGATGATTGAAGATAGAGAATTGGGATCAGCTGACTTAGCAGTTGGGGGGAGGGAGGGTTACAAAAAATTTGGGGACACCACAAAAAAAAGCCTCTGGCCCTCTGCCTGAATTTAAATCAAAAATAACATTTCCAAACATTTTAGGGGGTGTTTGGGGTAAAGCACTACTATGGAGCAGATAAAATACATTGTTAAGTGGCTACATGAGGTGAATATAGGCCAGGAGACACCATGCTGGGGAGGTTATTGAAGGGCAAATATGTATGAAGGACCTAAAATAATAATTATATAAAAATTCAGCATGCATGAGAACAAAGGGGACATTCACAGCATATTACAATCATGGTAATTAGGGAATGAGGAAAGAAATACAATATATTATCAAACATTCAATACAATAAAATGTGATATAAAAGGATAAAAATCTTACCTTCATATACTCCTTCTGCAGGACCTGTACGATGGCAGAACAGGTCTCTGGGATAATGATCCCCAGAGCCTGGGAGGAGATGCCTGTCGAGAACTTGAGGTCCTGCAGACTTCTCCCTGTGGCCAAATACCGCAGGGTAGCGACCAACCTCTGCTCCGGAGTGATGGCTTGCCTCATGCAGGTATCCTGCCTGCTAATATAGGGGGTCAGCGATGCCAACAAACGGTGAAACACGGGGTCCGTCATCCTGAGAAAGTTCCTGAAATCATCAGGATTATTCTCACGGATCTCACGGAGCAAAGGCATGTGACAGAACTGGTCACGCTGAAGCAACCAATTCTTGGTCCATGAACTCCTCCCCACCCTGTTCATGGACTGGACTTGTGTCAAGGTCAGGACCCCAACACCAAGGCCCCGCACAGCACGAACTCTACGAGGAGTACGCATACGAAACATGGCTAGAAAACGGTTGGCTGCTCAGAACGAAGTAACAGAACGCACTGAAGAACAGCAAGGCCTGTGAAGAGCGACCTGAAAAACAGCAACGAGCAGGCAAGATCACACAGAAAACTCCGATACGAACTGACTGCACGCACTGAAGAGCAGATACAAACCCACAAGCACAAACTGAACGTCAGAAAACGATCTGAAAGCCACGAGTCTGAAAAAGCGCGAATCGCCAAACTTTTACAAACACGAGATTAGCAAAAGGAGCCTAAAGGGTGCCGCGCTTGGTTCTGAACCGGCCTTTTCTAGTCTCGTCGTATGTGGTGTACGTCACCGCGTTGTTGGCGATCGGAAATTCCAACAACTTTGTGCGACCGTGTGTAGGCAAAACAAGTTTGAGCCAACATCCGTCGGAAAAAATCCTAGGATTTTGTTGTCGGAATGTCCGAACAAAGTCCGACCGTGTGTACGGGGCATTAGAATGTAAAGGTAGGGTGCTGGGGTTAGTACCAAGCAAGCACACCTTTACTAAAATGTAACACACATACATGTAAAAAACTCAAAATTCTGCCCGGCTGTGGTAAAGTCAGCATGTCATGGGTCTTACAGCAGGACGATGACCTGAAGCACACTTCAAAAAGCACCCTGAAATGGTTTAAGACAAAGCGCTAGAGAACTGAATTGGCCAGCGATGAGTCCAGATCTAAATCCCATAGAGCACCTGTAGAAACATCTCAAAACAGCAGTTGGGAAAAAAACCCTTCCAATCTGAGAGACCTAGAGCAGTTGCCGAAAGAAGTTTGGTCCAAAATACCAGTAGAGAGGTGTAAGAAACTTGATGGTTACAGAAAGCAATTGATTTCAGTCATTCTTTCCAAGGGGTATGCTACCAAATATTTACCACTTGGCGACCAGCCGCCGCAGTTATATTGTGGCAGGTTGGCTTGGCAGCGCAAATTGCTGTAGGTGTACGTCAGGCTCATACACAGTGATTTGTGGGTGCATGTGCCCATTGCCTAGCGGGGGAGCCAATCAGCGTGTCCGGCGGAATCAATGTCAGCGATCGTTTCCCGCAGTGACAAGACGGGATCTGCCATAGTAAACAAGGCAGATCTCCATTCTGACAGGGGATGACACACAGATCCTGTCTTTCTGCTATGCAGGAAAGTGTATTGTTCAGTGTGTTGTTCCAGGCAGCCCATCCCCCATACAGTTAGAACACACAGTGAGGGAACACATTTAACCCCTTGATCACCCCTGATGTTAACCCCTTCCCTGCCAGTGTCATTAGTAAAATGTCAGTATGTATTTTTAGCACTGATCACTGTAATAATGTCACTGGTTCCCAAAAAAGTGTCAAAATTGTCAGTTAGGTGTCCGATCAGTCCACCGCAATGTCGCAGTCCCACTAAGAATCGCAGATCACCGTCATTACTAGTAAAAAAAAAATAATAATAATAAAAATGCCATAAATTTATCCCCTATTTTGTAGACGCTATAACTTTTGTGCAAACCAATCAATATACGCTTATTGGGGATTTTTTTACCAACAATATATAGCAGAATACAAAATCGCTGAAATTAATGAAGAAATTAGATTTTTTTAAAAATTTTACTGGGTGTGTTTTATAGCAGAAAATTTAAAAAAAATATGTTTTTTCAAAATTGTCAGTATTTTTTGGTTTATAGCGCAAAAAATAAAAACTGCAGAGGTGATCAATAACCACCAAAAGAAAGCTCTATTTGTGGGAAAAAAAAGGACATCAATTGTTTGGGTACAGCGTCACACGACCACACAACTGTCAGTTAAACCAGCTCAGTGCCATATGGCAAAAAATGGCCTGATTAGGAAGTGGGTAAAACCTTCTGGAGCTGAAGTGGTTAAATTGACGGTGCCAATAATTTTGTTCAGTCCATTTTTGGAGTTCTGCGTGGAATGTGTCAGATTTGGCTTTTTGTTTCTCCGCTTTTTTTTGTCATACCAATACAAACAAAAGAAATAAACATGAGAATGCCTAAACATTTGTAATCGCAAAATTTTCTGGGCGAAGTGGTGTATTATCTGACAGAAATGCAGGGGTGCCAATATTTTTGTCCTTGACTGTACCTAAGTATATCAAACAGCAGAAAAACTAACAAAAGGTAAAGAATATATTTCATTGAACTAATACATATGTATAAAGATATAGAAATGCTCTAAACATGTGTGGTACCTATAAGTGTGCTGTATTTTAATTAACCACTTAAGGAACGAGCCTCTTTCTGAGATTTGTTGTTTACAAGTTAAAAACTGTTTTTTTTTGCTAGAAAATTACTTAGAACCCCCAAACATTATTTTTTTTCTAACACCCTAGAGAATAAAATGGCGGTCATTGCAATACTTTCTGTCACACCGTATTTGCGCAGCGTTCTTACAAGCGCATTTTTTTTGGAAAAAATACACTTTTTTAAATTAAAAAAATGAGACAACAGTAAAGTTAGCCCATTTTTTTTATATTGTGAAAGATAATGTTATGCCAAGTAAATTGATACCCAACATGTCACGCTTCAAAATTGCGCCCGCTCGTGGAATGTCGACAAACTTTTATATGTGCATATACACATTTCAGTGAGTTTTATCACCTATGCATTTTTTATGAGCACAGTATTTGTTTAATGGTGGATTAGATTGAATTATATTATATTTATTTTTTATGAATTTGTAGATATAGATTATTTGGAGGTATTTGTAGCAGTATATATTTTTACCTTTCACTATTTTAAAGGGAATATGAGGTTAATATAAGCGCAACTGACCACTTTAATATTTATTGATCCAGCAATTATTCAGTTGCAGCTATATTATTTGGTCATCTCATATTAACCATTTGGTTTCTGTAATAGTCATTTTAACCACGTCAGCGCTTGAGCCTCTCATACACAAGGTTCACATTATTGCTGACTTGTGGTCCAGCAGGGATAGTCGGGGATGTTACATTTCCTTCATGGCGCACTGGGTAACTGTGCTGGCAGTTGGTAAGGATGCCGAACAGGGTTGGTAGTGATTCTGCCACATCTATCTGCTCCACCCCCTCCTCTTCTTCCTCTATGGCCTTTTCTGCTGAATTGTCCTCTGAACCAGCAGTACTCCATAAGCGTTAAAGGGGCTACACAAGAAGTCAAGCTAAAAGATGGCATGCAGTGCTTAAGTTGGTCTGTCTGGGAGACAGGAGCCACACCGGGGCAGAGATTTTGTCAGCTTTGCAGGGGCAGGCACAGAGGTGGTTGGCGCCATGGCAGCTTGAGCCAGGAATGGTTGTATGCGACAATCACACTAACCTTCTCTCCGCCCTCTGACAGGGACACTTGACACATGATCCATGCTTGGCACATGTCCTCAATTTGGTGGTGCAGCAGTTTTTAAACAGGTACCCAGGCTTACAAGATCCTCTGAGGCAGGCCAGAAAAGTCTGTGGCCATTTCTGGCGGTCATACAGTACCAGTGCTCGATTGGCTGGCATTCAACGGGGATTAAACCTGCCCACCAACTGCCTCATTTGTGACATGCCCACCAGGTGGAACTCAACTTTGGCAATGCTGTAGTGGCTGCACATGCAGCAGAGGGCAATCAATGATTACCTGTGTGAGTATGACACAAGGACAGGCTCAGGGGAGCTTGGCTTCTTTTCGCCACAACAGTGGCTGCTGATAAAGTTTGCATGCACTGTCCCATCACCATTTCAGGAGGCTTGTGAGACGTGATAATTCATGCATCAGTGACACTATCTCTCTAGTCTTCCTGCTGGAGCAAACACTTTGTGGAATCGTGGACAGGGCACTTGAGGCAGAACAGCGGGTGGAAGAGCTGGAAGACAAGGCCATTTTTATGCAGATACTATTCCCATGGGGCCTCCAAACACACAGGAGGAAGAGGAGGAGGATTGTGTCATGTGGATATAGAGGTTAGCATACAGCAGTCTTCAAGGGATGGTTTTTAGTCAGTTTAATCAAGGAGAGGGATCATTACTGGCTGGCAACCTTTCTTGATCCATGTTACAAGGGTAAAGTTGCAGAGCTCATCCTGCCTTTTCCTAGACAATGTGTTTCTGAGGCTTCATTCAGTCTATTGGAAGAGCAGTGGAGAAGCCGGCTGGCTGCCCGATGCCTTTAAACAATGCTTTAGTCCTCAGCACCCAGGGCTGTTAGGTTTAAGCATCCATCAGCAGTGTCTGCATCATATGGTGCAAGATTATCTAGGGGCAAGAGCAGGCTTGGAGACCTTTTCAACTGAGCATCCACTGGGTTACTGGGTCTTGAGGATGGACCACTGGCCAGAACTTGCTCAATATGCAGTCGAGCTACTGGCCTGTCCTGCATCCAGTATGCTTTCTGAATGAACATTCAGTGTTGCTGTAGGTTTTGTGATGGCTAAAAGAGTGCATCTGTCCACAGGCTCCATTGACCGGCTAACATTTATTAAAATGAATCAGTTCTGGATCAGCGGCTATCAAGTCCCTGATGCTGATGTAACTAATTTAATTTGCTAGGGATCTGGGATCCCTTGAAGATGGCCTATGCTGTCTATCCTATTCCTCAATCTTGATTATGCTAGCTTCCAACGATATTTTTGTTTTTTGTTTTTTTATTTGGCGTGGGGTTCCCCTTAAAATCCATACCAGACTAGAAGTGCTTGGTATGGACTGGGAGGGGGACTGCATGCCATTTTCTTTTCATTTTTTTTTTCATTTTTTTTATCTGTATTACCGGGAGTCAGCAATACATTATAGCCGTGAACAAGTTTAAATGACATTTTTTCCTTTAGAAATGTCAGTATTGCTGCAGCAGGCTCTATACATTGTACAGATGCACCACTTTCCAGGCAGACTAAGGGGACCCCTGTGCACTATATTTAAAGGAATTTTTCATTTTTATTGTTTCACTTTAAGCATCATTAAAATCACTGCTCCTTTAAAAACAATTGTTTTAAAAAAAAATTGCATTGATACATGTCCCTCAGGGCAGTACCCAGACCTCCATACACTTTTTATGGCAATAACTTGCATATGAGCCTTTAAAATTAGGACTTTTGATTTGATTTCATGTTCATGTCCCATAGTCTTTAAAAGAGTTCGGATGCTTGCTAGAACTTTTTCCATGTTTGAGATGTTCTGTTTTTTGGCCCATCCCTACTGTCAATACTGTCTACAACAAGCAAATTATAAAAAAACAGCTTCTCTTTATAGAGAATTGAATATGTTCAATGATTTTAAAATTATGTATGCATCTGTATGCGCTTTAATTGTATATATAGCCAAGTAGATCTCTTAATTCAAACTTGCTGCACTGTGTGAAACAAGTAAATCTTGTAGTTCCACATTAATATACTTCCCCCGAAAGGGAAAATTGAAGCCTTAGATATGGAGTCATGCTGTAAATTTTATTCTGTAAATTCTACAGTATGTGGGACAGCTGAACTGGAAATGATGAATTCCAGTCTGTGAAACATTGTGGCTAGAATATGATTAATTAATGGTAGATACAACATAGAAAATGAATGTGCTTTCACAAAACCTGCGCAAGCATTGCTGTATTACAATTTATATAAATGGGTGGCTTATTATGAATTGTCAACTTCTCCTAGGTACTATTTAATTGTAAAATATAAGACATGACATTTTGCTTAAACCTTTACAGAGTTGCAGAGCTAACTTTGGTTTATGCTAGTGTAATATAAATCTACAAGGCCATCTATCTTTATGCAAATTATCAAATATAAACTTTAGGTATGTTTTATAGAGAACAGTGGTGTAACAATAGGAGTCCTAGGCAGCTGCTATGGGGCCTGAGGGTGGAAGGGAGCACCATTAGGGGGGCTATTCAGACAATATAAACAGAAAATCTGTGTGGAGATAATACATACTGTATTCATCACCTTATTCTTAACTTGTTCTGGACTGCCCCACGTACATTTACTGCAGCAGGGTGGCCCTGCTGCACAAAATCACGTACCTGTACATGATTCACGCCCGCGGGTAGGGGGCACGCAGGCACCGCCCCCTGCAGTGAACAGATTTGATTCAGAACCGATCAATCATCAGGTTCAGGCCAATGATTTATGGCCTGGACCTGCTGATCGGTTCTGATAAATGGCAGAACCTCCTGTGCCTGTGTAATGTAAACACAGGCACAGAAAGTGATGCAATCTCCTTGAGCCCTTTTCTGTTCCAGCATGAGAGGAGAGAGCAACTACTGTGCGTAGAAGCACTACACTGACAGCAGTTCACATAGTTAGGCACATTTAACCCCTTAATCCCCACCCCCAGTTAACCTTTCTTTCCCATTTAACAGTGTCACTAGCTACAGTGTACAGATTTTTTACTGATCACTGTATTGGTGTCACTGGTGGCGCTAGATAGCGTTAGCAGTTAGTGTTAGTTCCAGATAGGGTCAGGGTACCCAACATATATTCCCTAATAAAGGTTTTAACTCCCTGATCACCCCCAGTTAACCCTTTTACTGCCCTGTCACATCGTCATTAGTACAGTGTACAGATCTTTTTTCTGATCACTGTATTAGTGTCACAGATGATGACATTTTAACCCTTTGATCGCCAGTAACATTAACACACACACTATACACCTCCATTACTAGTATAGTCTGAACAGATCAATATCTTTGATCAGATCAGTACTATACTAGCGTCCCCAATAGTACAGTGCTCCCAAAAATGCAGCATTAGCAATATCGGCCCTGAAACCTGCCAGCATCTGCGTTTAGCCCTGTTAGCAGAATCAGGCCTGATCTCTGCTTGCACCAGCAGTTCCATTTTTTGTTGCGGTTCAAACAGTCCTTGACAACCAGATGCTTTTTTACCTGTGAGTCACACTAGGTACCTATAAATGTATTTGCCAAAATGTCCAACGAAAGGTACACTAGTGAATAGGCCTACAGGATACTGAGCATGACAGATGAAAGCGAAGGGGAGTCCTCTCTGTCAGAATCAGACTCAGTATTTGAACCTGTTGAGAGCAGCGGCACCCTGACAGATAGCTCTGGCAATGTAGTAGAGGTCAGGGCTGGTGCAAGGATTTTTAACACCCTAGGCGAAACCTCATTTTGTCGCCCCCCCCCCCCTGGCTCCACCCCTGACTCCACCCCCTTGCCCCTGCCTATGTAAACCCCACCTTTTTAATGAAGCTCCCATCAAATGCAGCCTCCCCAGTGCCCATTAAATGCAGCCTCACCAGCATCCATCAATGCAGCATCACCAGCGCCCATCAAATGCAGCCTACCAGTGCCCATCAATGAATGTTTGCTTGCTTCCATTCATTCGGGATACAGACACAGTCCCCTGCTGCCACTGCGCCTCTGACACTATGTGAGAATGTAGAGGTGGCTGCCTGCTGATGCTGAGACTTAGTTGCTTGCTGCAGAGAGAAGAGAGTAGGAGCACCAGTGGCTGGGCACCCTAGGCAGCAGGGCGCCCTAGGCGGCTGCCTAGTTTGCCTAGTGGTAGCACCGGCCCTGGTAGAGGTCCCTGCTAAGGTTAGGCCCCCGACTCAATTCCCCTGTTGCTGAGGTGCTACAATTGCATGATTCTCGTATGCAGCAGACTGACAGTACTAGTGCCGCTCAACTGGTGAGCACCAGTGCCCTAGTCCATCCTGGTTGTAGACAAAGCACTGCAGTAATACTTGGTGAAGTGGCAAGTCCTATAAATGCAGTTCAAGCTGGTGCAGTGGCTAGCACAAGTATTGTCCCGCAGCTACCAAGAATTCAAACACAGGCCCGTAGAGCCCATAGGGCCCTTCTGATGTGCTTGCAAATCTTGATTGGCAGCCCACAGATTCTGCAGCACCCGTACTTCCTCCATTCACTGCCCAACCCGGAACTCAGGTGGAAACAGCAGATTTAACGCCCCTTGATTTTTTTTAGCTGTTTTTCACTGAAGATCTGTACAGAGCTATTGTGGACCAGAGCACTTTATATGCCAATCAATATATTACTGCAAACCCAAATTTGACCCTTGCTAGGCAATTTGCATGGAAACCTATCACGGTTTGCGAATTTAAAACTTTTCTGGGCTTAACCCTCAACATGGGCATTACTAAAAAGAATAAGTTGTGGGGGGGGCGTGGCCGTAAACCGACCAAGATGACTGCTTTCTGAATCTGCTCCAGGGAATGGCAGCTATCCAGGGCAAAAACGATGGGCAGACACAGAATAAAGCATTGACCTACACCTCTTCTAGGTCCCTGGACTTACCGAATTGCCCAGCAGGAAGAATTTACAAGATGGCACTGGTGGACGTGCAGGCACAACACGCGGCGGCTCTTCCTCTACACACTTAAAGGTGATCACTGCAGAGGGAGGATCACATTCGTCCACAGCTACCAGGCAGCACCTCCTCAGCTTCCATCCCTTCTGTGAGCCCTGCTAAGTCTAAAATGAAACTGACCCAGGAAACAGAGCAAGACACTGAGGTGAGCCCTGATACTCAGCCATCCCCTATGTGCCATGTAAATACCAGTTCTATTGCTGCATATCCCACGCTAAACCAGCCAGTATTAGACACCACCCTGAAAGATATGCTTCTTACACTGCATAATTCCATCTACTCTGAAATCAATAGAATGAATGTTAAATTTACATCTGAATTATCCTACCTAGGGGAGAGAGTCACTACCATAGAAGCCAAAATGGGAGAAGTGACATCCTCCTTTAATGATCTAGTGGATGCATAGGGGGAAGAAGCAGAGGACATAGACTGGATGAAAGCCAGATTTGGAGGACCGTTCCAGAAGGAGCAATTTAAAGATAAGAGGCATACCAGAATCCATCCAACAATCTGCACTAAAAGAATACTAAAAGACTACTTCACATAATTAATGTCGGCTTTCCTCCCTGATACCCCCTCCAGGAGAACTGATCATTGACTGCATACACCGACTTCCAAAACCACTGTGTCTACCAGATACTATCCCAAGAGACACTATTGTCCGAAAACACTTTTTCCGCGTAAACGAAAATTGAATGCGCGCCACGCGCAACCAAGCTGTATACCCCCAGCCATATACCAATCTGACTTTCTTCGCAGATCTTTACAAATACACTATGATGCAGTGAAAAAACTTGCCCACTATCACTAAACCCCTTTGAAATCACCAAACAAAAGTGGGGTCACCCAGTTAAACTAGTCATCACCAAGGACAACAAGTCCTACTCAGTCCGCAACCTGGATGAAGGCCTCTTGCTGCTGCGTTAGTGGCACATCTTGGAACCATTGGAACAGCGTCAACATAACCACAACCAATGCAATCATAACGCTGGCGACTGGGATGACTTTGAACCCTCTGATGATATGACCACCTGACATGCTTCTATGGCCCAAGGCTTACGTGCAAGCCCTGGAACGTCCACCAGAGCCCAGTTTATCATCCTTATAACCCCAATATAAGTCGCGTATACACCGATCACACAGAGTTCTGCTATCATTTTTTCTTAGTTATTTTAATTTTAATTGTATGGTAATACTTGTTCCTCATTGTTCATTCCAATATTGACTTGATCTTGATTCTTTTACAGTCTACAGCCTAAAATTTTTCATCACCAGCAGTGGAATTTCAGGTCAGACCTGTTGTACCCTGCCTCTGCTGGAAACTACAAAATCAACTCTTCAAAGAGTAAGTTAACTACTACATCACTCCAATAAAAATGCATCACTCCACTGAGAGTCAAGCAACTTATCCCCGCTTCAACTGCGCTAGTTTCAATTGAACCACATTCTGTCCCTCTAACTCAAATAAAACCACCATGCCAATCAAAATACCGTTTCTATATGTTAAGGGCCTGAATCTCTCTGGGAAAAGGTATTCCCTTTGGTCGGAAGCAGACAAACTTTTTTGTGATATTCTATGTCTTCAAGAGACTCACTTCTGTCAGGATAAAGCTCCCACTATGTCTCACAAAAACTTTACACATATATTTTTTGCTAACTTCCAATTGCTATCATAGGAGATATTTACATTCCCTTTGATAACAATAAAACTGATTTAAAAAAAAAAATTAAAGCACCCCTGTCCCCCCGTGCACGTGGGCAAAGGTGAACGCAAGTTTAGGTCTTGTGTCATATGTAAACAGCAATTGCACCATGCATGTGAGATATCAGCTCAAACGTCAGATCGAGGGCAGTAGACCTACTCTGTAAATCTAAAGTGGTAACCTGTAAAGGCTTTATAAAGGCTTTTAAAAATGTACGTAGTTTGTCGCCGCTGCACGGGCATGCACAATTTTAAAGCACGTCATGTCTAGTTACTCGGCATAAGATCACCTTTTATATTTTACCAAATAATTGGGCAATATATTGTGTTTTTGTGCATTAAAATAAAAAAAAAGTGTTTTTTTTTTTCAAAAAAATTGCATTTGGAAAATCGCTGTACACAAATCACAAATACTGTGTGAAAAGAAAATTGCAACACCCACCCTTTTATTCTGCAGGGCCTCTGTTTAAAAAAATATACAAGGTTTGGGGGCTTGAAGTCATTTTCTAGCAAAATAAATGTTTTTCATGTAAACAAAAATTGTCAGCAAAGGCTTGGTCTTCAAGTGGTTAGAAGAGTGGGTGATGTATGGTATAAGCTTCTAATGTTGGGCATAAAATGCCAGGACAGTTCAAACACCTCCCAAATGACCCCTTTTTGGAAAGCAGACACCCCAAGCTATTTTCTGAGAAGTATGTTGAGATCATGGAATATTTTATGTTTTGCCACAAGTTTCTGGAAAATTACAAAAAAATGTTTTACACAAAGTTATCACTAAATGCTATATTGCTCACACATGTCATGGGTATATGTGGAATTTAAAGGGGGTCATTGGGGGGGGGGGGTTGTGCTATCTTGACATTTCAGGGCCTCCGAAACTGTGATAAGTAGTGAGGAAGTGAAATTAGCAATTTACGCCCTTAAAAAGCCTGAAGGAGGTGGTTGGTTTCTGGGTCCTGTATGCAGCTAGACTGCCAAAAAGTCTCACACATGTGGTATCCCCATAATCACGAGCAGCAGCAGAATGTATTTTGGGGTGTAATTACCCATGGCATGTGTGAGCAATATATAATTTCAGTGACAACTTTGTGTACTTTTTTTCATTTTTTTAATCACTTGTGACAAAAAAATTAAATATTCAATGGGCTCAAATTCTTTGGGGTGTCTACTTTCTAAAAAGGGGTCATTTGTACTGCCCTGCCATTTTATCACCTCAATAAATGAGATAGGCAGTCAAAAAGTAAAAGTTGCATAAATTCCAGTAAATATACCATAGTTTGTAGACGCTATAACTTTTGCACAGACCAATAAATATACGCTTATTGAATTTTTTTTGCCAAAGACATGTGGCTGAATACATTTTGGCCTAAATGTATGACAAAAATTGAGTTGATTGTTCTTTCTATAACAAAAATTAGAACCTTTCATTGTTTTTCAAAATGTTCGGTCTTTTTCCGTTTATATTGCAAAAAATAAAAATCCCAAATGAAAAAGCTCTGTCTGTCTCAAAAAAATGATAAAAATTTTGTTTGGGTACAGTGTTGCATGACTGCCCAATTCTCATTCAAAGTGCAACAGCGCTGAAAGCTGAAAATTGGCCTGGGCAGGAAGGGGGTGAAAGTGCCCAGTAGGCAAGTAGTTAATATCACTTTAATTCCGCGTACACACAATCGGATATTCCAACAGCAAAATCCATGGATTTTTTCCCGACGAATGTTGGCTCAAACTTATCTTGCATACACACGGTCACACAAATCTTGTTGGAAATTCCGAACGTCAAGAATGCGGTGATGTACAACATGTACGACGGCACTAGCAAAGGGAAGTTCAATACCAAGTGCACCACCCTTTGGGCTCCTTCTGCTAATCTCATGTTAGTAGAAGTTTGGTGAAAGACGATTCGCTCTTTTCTGCCTCGTGCTTTTCCAATCGTTACTGCTCTTCAGTTTGTGTTTGTGGCTTCGTATCTGGTTTTCAGTGCGTGTAGTCATTTCGCGTTTGTTTTTCAGTGCGTATTTTGTAGTATGTATTTGAATAGGGTTTTTGAACAAACCAACATATTTTAGTAATAACATTTTTTTGGACAGTACAAATAGCCTTTTTTGTGTTAAAACAGGCATGTTTAAAACCACAAAACAATACACACCTCAGGAACTTACAAAGTTCAACTTTGACAAAGTGAAGGCAATATCAGACATTAGTATGTCCAAGCTGTGTTGATATTGCCTTCATCAGATGGGGTGATGTCACCCCTGTGAAAGCCAAATTTTGAAGATGCACACAAATTGACAGTCAAAATGGGGATTTCCCTCCTGATCCCATGCATAATGTCAACATTAGCTCCATCATGGGGATCAATGGATGTGTTTCGGGGGTGCAGCCCCTTCCTCTCATCTACTTTAGTTGCGAGGAAGGGGTTGCACCCCCAAAATGCTAATTAATAGTTCTGTGAGCCTCCAGGTGGTTGACCATATCAGGCCTCCAAAGTAGTGTATCTTACAAATGATCAGCTGCTAACGTTATGCATGTCTCATATACCATGCAAAATAATCAAATCAAGTTATAATAAATAAATAATAATTAATAAAGTGGTATTGTGCTGTCTCGTAACATGTATAAAATGTCCAAAACACTATACATTAATATGCAATAAACTTCAATAAATAAAGAAAATTAGAGTGCTTCAATAAGCCTGTGAAAAATATATATAAATATTCCAAAATATTTGTGCAATATTCAAACAAATAATAAATAAATATTTCCAGAAAAAATCATCCATGCGATTCAGTGTTACATCCATGCAATGCAGTGCTGTATCTCTGTAATTCAGTGCTAGTGCAATGTTCAAACAATATTAGATAAAAAATTCCAAAGAAATATCATCCATGCGATTCAGTGCTGCATCCATGTAATTCAGTTTTGCATCTGTGCAATTCGGTGCTGTGTAGCTTAGTGCTATGATCAAATTAATAGTCCATGTGTTTCAGTGAACACAAACTTAAGTGCTGTGTGCTCATATAAGTGCTCCCCCCAGGTGATAGCCCCTCACCTTAGGGTGTGTGACCTTGCGATTAAGCTCGGTCAAAATGTGCCTTAGAACCTCTATGGGTTCGGTGTTGTATGCTGGATCCTGGATAGGTTACACTTGTGCCTCTGTTCCTCACAGCAGTCCAGTTTATACCTCGGTATATCAATATAAAGAGAACTTCATGGTGCAGTATGTATTACCTTTATTTAAAATCACAATAAAAACCCACAATGGGTACTCACAATGTCAAGGCGCTTACAGTGCGCCACTCTAAAACAGCGGTAACAATTGGGTGATGGCGGCCGGTAATTGGGTGGCATACTAATTGTTCCCAACAGATGGTGTGTAGCATTCCATCCTGTCCCCTTCCCCTACGCGTGTCGATACAAGGGGTATTTCGTATCTTCATCAAGGGGTGATTTAATTGGACGACGAACCTGTCAGTTAATATATCTCATCCGCGGCTATTTTGTTGTGGCCTGGAGACACTCTAGTGCACAACTCATGTAATGCTATGGGAGAAACGTCTATATGCAGAAATAGAGGAATACAAATGGTAAAGGATAATAGCTATGGATTCCCCATTTTGCCTGTTACATATAATAAAAAACATTTAACGCTGACAGTGCTGCGTTAAACTACTCAGGACGAACGTAGGAAGATCAGACCGGCACCCCATACTTAAACCAACTAACATGAGAAATAGAACTATATAAGTATACAATATATCAATACAATTAGAAATGGATGTATTAAAAATATTAAAATAAAAGATAAATACATAACATAGTTACCAAGAATATTGGTGCATGTGTATAAAATTACATACCTAAATATATGCGCTTAAAACCACATCTAGGAACATAAAAATAATATATTACTAGGAAACCCTTACTTAAAATTTATTTTATATTTAAACGCTCATACGGCAAAAACCACCAAAACCGATGAGATAGTAATACCATATTTGATATTATCGGGGTATGCTCATACTCAAACGGATTTAATCAATAAGGGGTGGTGTATACCCATTACTCACACCATTCATTTATGTATAGTCATACTAATGTGACATTGTGTTAGGATATATCTAAAATTAAACTACTGTGTGTACTCAATGATTACTTAAAAAACATCTAAGATCAAAATCTTTGTTTAACCCTCCAGGGGCTAGGGAGCCCAACTGGTGTATCCACCATGATTCTCTTCTACTGAATTCCCTCACATAATTTGAACTCCTCCAATGGCGTTTGGGTGCCTCAATGCCCCAAAATTGCATACCTACTGTGCTCTTACCGTGTACGTCTATAAAATGTACAGATAAAAAATGCTTGTCAAACCCTTTTTTTAATGTTCCTCACGTGTTCTTCAATGCGTTCTTTTAATGCCCTTACAGTTCTGCTAACATAAATTAAATTACATGGGCATTTAACCACGTACACTACAACAACTGTTTCGCAAGAGATGAAGTCCCTGATGGTGTATGTATGGTGGTTATGAGGATTGAAAAAATCTTTTACTTTCCTAACATTATCAGGAACTCTGGTGCAACTATAGCAGCGACCACAACTGTGGAAACCTTTCATATCCCAAAACAGCTTAGGTTTAGGAGGGGGAGGTTCTACCACATTATGCACCAGTAGATCATGTAGATTTGGTGCTCTTTTGTATACTATCCTGGGATTCTCTGACAAACTTCCTTTTAAGTGGACGTCTTGTTTCAGGACGTTCCAATATTTATAGATAATTCACTTGACATCCTTATTCTGTAGACTGTAGTCCAGAACAATACAAGTACCCATATCATTGTTGATACTAGTTTGTTTGATGCTGCCCTTAAGTAGATCCTCCCTATTAAGATTCTTTTTTTTTTTTTTTTTTTTTTCCTTGTCAAAAGAAGTTTATTGAGTATACAATGTTATAAAGATACATAAAGTAAGTTTACAAGGATCTATAAAGTAAGCTCATTGTTTTACAGTAGGGTTTATATAGGTAAATATCATGAAATTTCAAATATTAAACATTGGGTTCACGTAAACCTAAATTAAAGATATATATCATTTCCTTAGATACTTTTGTAGGTATTTAAATGATTTATACCTACTATACATATTGTTTACAAGTAGAGTGTATATAGGTCAAATAAATTCTGATAATGAGCTTTAATCGTAAGGTGGAGAAAAGGAAAGAGAAAGAAGAAAAAGGGTTGAAAGGTAGAGGTATGGTCCACAAGGTTGTCCCGCTCGTCAGTTTATTATTCTTTTTAGTTCTCTTTGAAGCCTTAGAATGGGTGTCTCTGTAAGTCATTTAATCTGTTACCATGGCAACAGGACAGAGTCATTGAAGTTTGACAGGAACTGTTGTTTTATCCAAGGATGCCAAAGTTTTTCAAATTTTGGAATTTGATTTTGATCGATGGCTACCATCTTAGCATGGGACATTGTATTATTCATTCTGTGAATGGTTTCTGCTAGTACCAATGTAGGAGATTTCCATGCCTTGGCCACCCCTATTAAGATTCTTAACTTTATCTTTCTCCTTTTCCAGGAAATTCTCATGGTATCCTTTCTGTTTGAACATAGTGGTTAACATTTTGGATTGTAATTCAAAGTCAACGTTCTGTGTGTAGTTCTTCTTTATTCTCATGTATTGACCCAGTGGAATGTTGCCCAACCAAGGTCTGAAATGACAACTCATAATGGGGATATATGAATTGCGATCCGTCTCCTTGAAGTATGTTTTTGTTTCAATTCCTTGAGGTGTGCTGCAAATTTCCAAATCTAGGAAATGTACCATGCTTTTACTGATGTTCCATGTCAGATTGATATTCTGGTCATTGTTATTCATTGTTTCAAGCTTTTCTACCAAAAGGTCCTCGTTTCCCTTCCATATGATTAGAAGATCATCTATGAAACGCCTGTAGAGTAAAATATTGGGGTCTCTGTTGTGTAAAATGCCTTCAGACTCCCATCTGGCCATATATAGATTAGGGGCGAATTTTGCGCCCATCGCGACGCTTTTAATCTGTAAATAAAAAATATTCTGGTACCAGAAAAAGTTATGTTCCAAACAGAAACTTAAACATCTTAATATGAATTTCCGTAGCTTCTTTTCCATCCCATCCTTATTCTTTAGGGCCCATTTCACTGCTCTCATGGCCCCCTGGTGATCAATACTGGTATAGAGAGATGCCACTTCACTGGTTGCCATTACCAAATTTTCATTAGAGGTGCACTCATTTAATAACTGTAATGTATGTTTGGTGTCCTTTAGATATGCATGAGTTTCCTTAACAAGGGGTTGGAGATGTATGTCTATATTTTCTCCTAATCGGGAAGTTAGGGAGTCAATCCCCCTAACTATAGGTCTACCCGGGGGATTGTGTCTATCCTTATATATTTTTGGAATATAATATATAACAGGAATCCTACTTGCCGTAGGGACCAAATATTCTTCCTCATGCTTGTTGAGAAGACCTTTCTCCACCCCATAGAGTATAACCGATTTCAGTTCCTGTTTGTATATTTTCAAAGGATCTGATCTTAATATTTGGTAGCTACTCCTATCTTCCAGAATCCTTTCCATCTCCTTCTTATATTGTTCCAGGGATAATACCACAATGCCTCCTCCCTTATCCACTGGACGGATGACGATGTCTTTTCTTTCTTCTAGGCTTTTAAGGCCTTTCTTTATATCCTTCTGTTCATAAATTTTCTTAACCGGGAGTTGTTCCAAATGAGTTGTGACCAATTTCTTAAAAAGATCAATGTATTTATTATTAGCTATATGTGGGTTAAAAACAGAATTGTTCCTTAATGGAGTAAAGTGATTATCCATTGCTATCTTTTCTACCGGATTTTGAGTATAATACTTCTTTATATTCAACTTGCAAACAAACTTCTGAATACCAATATAAGTTTCATATTTATTCAGACCCTTTTTTGGGGCAAATTTAATGCCCTGATCCAAGGTTAATGTTTCTTCTCTGGTAAGACTTACACCACTTAACTTGTAGATACCCTCCCCTATTCTTGATCTTCTTTTCTTGCTTCCTTCGTCCGGCCCATCCTCCCCTTTTCCTATATTTCTTCCATCTTTGGGGGGATGGTGGTCTGTTCGGCCCTCCTCTAAAAAAGAATCATAAATGCGTACCTTGATATCCCCTGATGGCAGATAGCACATGTTGACACACTGGGGCTGATTTATGAAGCATTTGCGCCATGAGTTGCGGCGCACACTGATGCGCAAAGGACATTTTTGTATTTACAAAATATTTGCGCCGGTAACACAGCGCAATTCCCCATTTACTATTCTCTTCCCAGCGCACAGGAGGAGGCGATCAGTATACCACATCCCCAACCCCTTATCAACTCAATACCTTATTCACAGTACCTTAAAATCAAGCGTAATTGCACAGATAATGATACGTTTATAAGAGAAGCAGGCCTCTTGTGGGATAGACTACTAGCAAGAGGCTACACCCATAAGACTTTAAAAAGAGCCTTTAAGAAAGTATCACAGAAACCTAGGGATACACTTTTTCAAGCTCAGAAACAGAAAGATACTAACCAACTATGTATCATTACAACATATAACCAACAACATTTTCAAGTTAAAAAAATTTTTCAAAAATATTGGCATATGTTAACTTTACACCCATCTTTGGGCCACCTAGTACCCGAAAAACCACAATTCACATTTAGAAGAGTAACCTCTATTAGTGACAGAATCGTCAACAGTGAATTTAAAAATGAATCATTGAGAACGCACTGTAAATATAAAGGTACCTTTGCTTGTGGATCATGCCGCTATTGTAGATATATGCTTACACAGAGGAACCCGACTCTTCCAAATGGAAAAAAAATTCTACCCAAAACATTTTGCCAACTGCAGGACCACTGGAGTTGTTTATCTGCTCCAGTGTACCTGCAGTTGCTTTTACGTAGGCAAAACTAAGCTAGAGTTTTGGAGAAGAGCCTACAGGCACATACTCTCCATGCAAACATGCAATCCTGACCTCCCCCTAGGTCGCCATGTCTCATTAGTGCATGGAGGAATTTTTCCGAAGATCAAATTCTTAATATTGGATCGGATGCATCCTAGCCCTAGGGGGGGCGATTGGAATAAAATCCTTCTCCAGAGAGAATTAAGATGGATTTATCTATTAAAGGCTACGTCACCCCCAGGCCTAAACGAAGCTGTCTGTTTCAAACCATTCCTCGAGGGCTTTTGCTCTGGGGGAATGGAGAAATAAGGTACCCCCCCCCAGGACTTCATAATTCCTCTTGAATACTCTCATTTTAACACCATGTACCACTAATAAGAAGATATTGATTTCTCCTCCTCTATATCTACTGTTATTAAACTTTTCACGATGTTCAAACAAAAATTAAATGTAATGTATGTTATATACCTATTTATATGCATCTAAAGGTACCTTTTTGAATTTGCTGTTATTTTATGATATACAGGACTATAGTAGTGCATATTGTATGACATGCAGGTCTGCAACAATATATATCTGCAGAAGTATTCATTATATAATTAACCAGTTTAGATCCTGTTATGCTTTTTCATACAGGATCCTGTCCCTCTTTGATTTTCAGATAGGGCAAACACATAATATATTCAGTTGAATTCTGAATTTAATTTTTTTTTTTTTTATATACTTAACAATTAATCCATAAATATTCTGCAGAATAAACACAGTAATATCAGGTGTGATATATATTATAATAATCAGATTAAGATTCTGCAGACCAGGCATGTCCATATAGATGCATAATACCCTGTATGCTTTTGTACAGTACGATTTTTAATCACCATAAAAATCGTAAATAATCTATGATCCTGTATACATTTGATTCTGCCAACTATTATTCCACTGATATATACTCTGCATAGCATACTATAAATGTGAAGCCACTTCGGTGTTATGATTTTGTTGTCTTTTTATTGGTATTACTTTCTATTTCCCGGTATAACAAAAGTATTACTGGTTATTGCATTATTAAACACAGATTAAACAGACTTGTATGAGTTGACCACTAGCTATATAACATTAATGATTTGATGTTATGCACTTTTAATCAGTCCCTAGAACCTATATGCATGTATTTATCTCATATGTGTGTCTCATATATAATCTTGAACTTCCCACCATCGCTGTCTCCCTTGCCCTAATACAGGCTAATCATTGGACACTTTTCTTTGTCTTTAAAACATCATATGTTCCCTCCCCCCTAGGTATCTCCCCAGTGCGATCAGTCAGAGCGGTTGCCTGGCACGGAAAGCCGCCCAGACACTCTATCTGGGCGGCATCTAAGGAGGCCAGTTGGGCGTCAACATCACCGCCCATGACCTCCATCTTGCTACTCTGGCAGACAGGCGTGGTCCGCCGGCGTAGCTCTCCGTGTCGGTGGGATGGGTGTGCGTGATGCTGCTCCAACGTAAGTGCGCTTGCGCATGCGCAGTGGGGCGGCGCCGCGCACACCTCTCAGGGGGCGTGCATGAGGCTTCCCTTATTTAGAACTACACAGATCAGCTGAGCGCAATTATCAGCGCCAGCTGACTGTGAGTTCACTGTTATATAATGCCAGATCCTCTCATTCCCAGTTCAGGCATGACACAAGCTTGATGCTGGGATGCGTGGCTGGCATATCTAAAACTGGATACAAACAGGTAAATAATTCATCTTATAATATACAATACAATCTATTTAGTACCATTTAAATAACCATCCGCTTTATGACTATCTATCTCTATATACTAATATGTACTATAAACACTAACACCAAACTTCTAAAGTCTATTAAAATACATACAACTTCCACCTATGAGATCTCTTCACAGCTGAGGCAGCAAACTAGAATTTTTCTAGTTGCTCACCCACACGCTGTCACCAATAGCATTGACTAATTATACTTGAATTGAATGTAATTTTCATACAACTAAATAATTCATGACTATCTTTAGCAATAATATAAAATGTGTTGTATTACTTTAATGTCGCACATAAATTTTATATTTAGAAAATAGCCATACATTTTTCTTGTGTGATTATGATAGACATATATAAAATACAAATATATTATATGATTGTGATGCAGATATATTATATGATCATGATAAACACATAGAAAATATAAAAATAAAATGTTCAGTGACCCTCCAGGGTCCCATCAAAATTTATATATGCAGCAACCAAATAATGTTGCACATGAATTGTATATTTAGAAAGTAGCAATGCAGTTTATGACTATGATAAATATATATAAAATATAAAAATAAAATGTTTAGCGACCCTCCAGGGTCCCACTAAAACTTATATATGCAGCAACTAAATTATTTAAATTTAATTAAGTTTTTTTTGTTTCACATTAGAAAATTCATTCTCAGTAAATTATTTTTCCCTCCTTCTTAATTTAATTGACATATAGACAGACTGTGTATACACTATGCACATTTTTGTATATATGACAACAAAACACTATTCATTCTTATATATATATATATTTTCATAAAATACCATGTACTTCTAATTTATATACCCATGTACAACCAAACCGCTATCTACTAAATACTTACTCCCCTTTTTCACATTTTTTACATTTTTTGATTTCTAGGGGTTCCCTCACTTCCAGCCTCTGTATACTGCTCTGGCCTGCACGCATCCGGGAGGGACGGGGGTAGGTGAGATATCTTGTCCCATTTAATGGGACAATCGTTGAGTAATTTTACCTAATATCAACTACCATTGTTCAAATGTTAACAACCTTACCAGCAATAACGCCCTATGCTTTCCTGATTTTGGAGTTTTAAAGTAACTCAACGAACCATATTATAAGTGAGTGAATAATTATTTAACCATATATTGGATGAATATATCCATATGTATATTTCATGGTAACCCACTCATTTCTATATATTATAATTATTCTAGATGAATTGCTCTTTTCTGCTATATCCCTGAAGAAGGACACAAAAAAATTGTTTATTCCGAAACGCGTCGGATGTGAGAAAAAGAGCCCTCATTTAATTCATGTTTAATATCTACACCAAAAGCTATTAATTTTGTAATATGCTCCGTTGAATGTATGATATATTATGTTTTTAATCTATACTCTGTTGAAATAAAAAAAATTGTTTATTTTTTATACTCTGTCATATATACTTATTATTTAAATGCTTATGAGCAAGTGCCTTTAAAGTCCATCTACGGGAAAATCTTTTTCTTGTATATGAATGTTTTATTGGATGTGGCACTGCTGATTTTGACCTAGGGAAGCAAATCACCCCATAATTACCACTATAGACATGGCGCACAGCATCTTTAACTTAAAATTTAAACAAGCTGGAAGTGCCAATATTATGGGGGTGATGTGAGGAAGTATAGTAATAACTGCCCAAGTAACAAATATGACCAAAATAGAATGAGAAAATAACTTTATCTGAACAAGCCTGCTGCGCTGGCAAGTACATTTAGAACTGCGGGAGGTCAATTTATGTACCACGCATGCGCAAAGGGCATTTGCGCTTGTTCAAATGCTTTGGTTCACTGCGCCGGCAAAATCTTAGTAAATGTCAAGCAACATAAATGCATTTGCATAGGTTGAACGGGCGCACCTCCAAACTTTTTTTTTTTTAACGCTGGTTCACTTCGCGGCTATAATGAAATATTGGTCCTGCAATACACATAAAAGTTCATCGATAAATACAGCATTAAGAAAAAAAACAAAATTACGAAAAAGAATGCGTGGGGTTCCCCTGAAATTCCATACCAGGCCCTTCAGGTCTGGTATGGATATTTAGGGGAACCCCATGCCAAAAAAAAAAAATGGCGTGGGGGTCCCCCTCAAAATCCATACCAGGCCCTTCAAGCCCCATTATCAGGCCCTGGTAATGGGGCCCTTCAGGCCTGGTATGGATTTTAAGGGGAACCCCGCACCAGAATTTTAAAAAAAAATGGCGTGGGGGTCCCCCCAAAAATTCATACCGGACCCTTATCTGAGCATGCAACCTGGCAGGCCGCAGGAAAAGAAGGGGGGGCGAGAGAGTGCCCCCTTCCTGAACTGTACCAGGCCACATGCCCTCAACACTGGGAGGGTACTTTGGGGTCGCCCCAAAGCACCTTGTCCCCATGTTGATGGGGACAAGGGCCTCATCCCCACAACCCTTGCCTGGTGGTTGTGGAGGTCTGTGGGCGGGGGGCTTATCGGAATCTGGAAGCCCCCTTTAACAAGGGGACCCCAGATCCCGGCCCCCCTGTGTGAAATGGTAATGGGGTACAAAAGTACCCCTACCATTTCACAAAAAAGTGTCAAAAATGTTAAAAATGACAAGAGACAGTTTTTGACAATTCCTTTATTTAAAGTCTTCTTCTTTCCATCTTCTTCCTTCTTCCTTAAATTATCGTTCGGTTTCTTCCTCCATCTTCTTCTTCCTCTGCTTCTTCCTCCGATCCTCTGCTTCTTGCTCCGGTGTTCTTGTCCGGCATCTTCTTCCATGGTGTCTTCTTCCCCGCTTCGATCATGGGCTGCTCCGCATCCATGGGAGGCTCCCACTGTGTGACGCTTCTTTTCTTCATCCAGACTGCCTTTCCATGGTGTGAACTGGCCCTAAGGACGCTTAGGGCCAGTTCACACCATAGAAACGCAGTCCGGACGCGTTCCAGGTGCTTTTCTGCATGCACATTTTTGATGCGTTCCAGTGCGTTTTAGATGCAGTCCAGTGCTTTTCTTCCCTCTCTTTTTTCTTAACCTTAAATAAGGACAAATATATAGATAGGGGGCGCTAATAATTAATCAAAAAAATATAAAAATTAAATAAATTATTAAAGTACAACAAATGTAAATTGTGCTTAGACTGAACCCAGGCCAGCACTCTTCAATCTTCCTTCAAGGCTTCCTTCCACCTTAGCTGAAGCTTCCGATGTCCAACCTGGGCCTTCCAGCCAGGAAGAAGTGGAGGAGCCCAGCTTGAGCCAGGTATAGCATTGTTCAACATATTTCTAGTCATATAATTAATTATGTTAACTAGATGTTATTATTGATCAGTAATTTCTGATTTTACAAAGTGTTTTACATATCAATAGACAGTAGTAGCCACAAATGCTTGGGGCAAAAATTAAAAATGCTGGGGTCAGAAAGATAGTCTTTTCTATTTATTAACATTCAATTTGCAACAGTCATGAGCTGAAAATTGTGTGTGACTGATAAACCAAAAACTAAAACTATGTCCCTTTTTCATATACAGGAAAGTCTCAGCCAGGAAGCCATGGAAAGTGGCAGCCAGGAGGTGGCGGGGGTAAGTGGCAGCCAGGAAGTGCCCGGGCCCAGTAGCCTGCCCGAATCCCAGGTCCCTCCTCTCCGCCTTCCACAAAAAAGTCCCAGGAAGAGGAGTAACCTGGAGAAGGCAGCACTTAACCTATTTCGGAAGGCTACTGTGCCCTCAGAACCCCTCCAATAATCAAGAGGTCTATGTCTACATGGCAGCCTGCAAAATGCAGGAAATGGAGGAGGGCCAACACCTCTTATGTGAGGAAGTTATGTTACAAGCCCTAAATAAGGGGTTGAGGGGCGAACTCACAAGCCAAAGCCACGTTTGTGAGTTCAACCATGGTCCACCTCCTCCTCCTCCACCTACTGCCACAACTACAACACCAGAGCCACAGCCTGGAAGCAAGCATGGAAGGAAGCGTGGAAATAAGACAAGAAAGTGAAGGCCTGGGTTCAGTCTGGTCTGACAAAAGATACAGGCTGTTGTAAGACTACAACCTGGGGACAGATATGTCATCTGCTTCTGTTCCTGATCTCTTGTAGTCCTGGACCGGATTGTGCTCACTATTATAAGGACTCATCAGGCCACCAATTTTGACTGTAAAATAATTGATGTGTGCCCTGTGTACAAAGGCTTTGCAAATCTCACCAGTTTCTCCAGCGTTGCCTTCCTCTTTATTTTGTTATGACCCAAAATAAATGGCTATTTATTTTTCACAAATACTTGCCTATGTGTTTTACTTCAAAAAGGACAGTTTGTGAGTAGGCAGGTACATTTCACAAATACAATGTCAAATTAACAATTGACACCAACACCAACCTCCTTGAGGTTAAAAATACGAGATAATGATGGTGTTGTGGTAACTTGACACAAAAGAAAAAATTATGGAGATCACTATAAAAAAAATAGGAGATCTAGATTAAAAAACATAAATAAAAAAAACACTATAAACGAAAATTCTAAACATTATTATGGAGATCTGATGAAAAAAAAAATTATTCATGAGATCACGAGAAATAATAAAGAAACCAGGTTGTCAGAACTCTGTGTGACTATCAGCAGCAAAACAACTTCATTATTCTAGCATTATAAAGAAGAAGAGAATGTGCTGCATTAAAAGATTTTAAAATTTGCAGCGTGACGAATGTGCTATCTCCATTACAAACGCTAGTGTTACCAGAACGAGCGCTTCCGTCTCGTACTTGATTCAGAGCATGCGTGGAATTTTGTGCGTCGGAATTGTCTACACACACTCGGAATTTATGACAACGGATTTTGTTGTCAGAAAATTTGAGATCCAGATCTCAAATTTTCTTTGTCGGAAATTCCAAAGGAAAATGTCCGATGGAGCCTACACACGATCGGAATTTCCAGCAACAAGCTCCCATCGAACATTTGTTGTCGGAAAATCTGACCGTGTGTACAGGGCATAAGAATGACAAAGGTTGCTGTTAACACTGATCCTGTTCCCCTTTTGATATTTGCAATCAAGAAGAGCAGATGGGCAGACCTCAAGCATACATGAGGAGATTGTTTTCACTAGTCACTGGTCCCCTTTGCAGGTTGTGCAGTAAAAAAATAATTAGATGTAATAATAGTGTAGATTTATTGCCCTCAGAACTTTTGGTCATCCTGGCCTGCACTGAAATTAACCCTGGATGTCTAACACAGTCTTCTTCAGGTTTTAAAAATCTCACAGTGTCTCCTCATCAAAATACTGACAGCAGTTTGTAGCTAGACTGATGTGCTTCTGAGGACAGAGCAGTTATCTGGAAAATGTACGTATAGTGCCTTGAAAAACTATTCACGTTTGCCGCATGTGCGGCAGCTTCTGAGATGGCCGCGTAGCCCGGGAGCTCCGCTCTGCTCCGACGGATCAGTGCCTACGCGAGCCAGCAGCACAATCATACACCCACCAGGACACCTCACTAGGACGGGGGAATGGGGGCTGCACAACCCCATGTTAGTGGGACTCATCTGCAGATCTCTGGACAAGCAGATTTCCCGAGTGGGAATAGCGCCTCAGATATCCAAGATGACGGCCGCTCACAGGCCTCAGTCACAGACACCACAGGGGACTCAGGTGAGCAGCACAGCCCAGGATCCCCTGCTCTTTGGCCTTTTAACAGAGCCCTCATCCCTCATACCTCCTGTGGAAGCTGCATCACAAGCATCCACAGAATCCCTTATAGGGCATACCCTGGAAGACTTTATATTGTCCCCTATGGAGGAAGGCTCTTCACACTCCCAGGAGAGGGAGTCTCACCACAACCGCCATGCTGACATACCCACCAACATGGCAGACATGTTTTCTAAATTTACTGACATGCTCAGCATTGGTCTCTCCCAGACTGCAGCAAAAATCACAGGGGACATTAAAGCAGAGCTCCAGAACTTAGGCTCCCGAATAGAAACTATTAAAACACACCTGGATGTCACTATATCAAGAACAAATCAAAATACAGAGCGAATCCTAGATCTCCAGGATCAGCTTGATACAGTGATTTCTAAGATCGATGACCTAGAGAATAGGTCTCACAGGTATAATTTCAGGATCAGGGGGCTCCCAGAGACCGTTACAGATGTCCACGTGGCTGTTCGCTCTCTCATCCAAGATTTAATACCTGACATCCCCATCCACAGGCTGGAACTCGACAGAGCTCATAGAGTGCTGGGCCCTCCTCGATCTGATGGACTTCCGAGAGATATTGTGGTAAAACCTCATCACTATGCGTTCAAGGAAGAGATATTGCAGAGAGCTCGATCGACCACGCAGCTAAAAATCTGCGAGCACCCCATTCAAGTATTTGTGGACCTCTCCGCATCGACTATCAAAAAATCAAAAAAGGAGGACACTTAAACCGCTCCTCTCTGTGTTGGCACAAAAGGACATAAAATACTGGTGGCTATTCCCCTTCAACCTAAAATTCAACTACAAGAATAAATCTTACACGTTTTCCAAATTCGCAGATGGTGAGAAACTTCTCCTTCACCTAGGCCTCATCACCCAAAATCCGTCATTTCCACAACCTGGAACCAACGCCACATCCTCCAAAAGATTGATGCCCACTAGCCCGCTCAATTCGGTCTGGCATAAACCCAAGCCCAAGAGGTCCAAGGACTCCGAACCTACCTGAAAGAACTGCGCCACTACGGGACTTCATAGGCTCTTCAAGCACTTGATCACCAGTGACCTAACTGATTGGCTGACCTTCACAGGGTCCCCTAGAGTCTCTTAAATTCCTACCTCTTTTTTTCTCCCTAATGGGAATGGACAATTGTTCATCTTTCACTTTTTCCATCCACATCAATCATTTTCTAGAAATGATTACATATTTGTCTCATCATCACTCATACCTTTTGCCCAAAGATCCTTTATCAGGGATACGGTTTGGTCGGATCACTCCCTAGTTTATCTATTAATACAAAGACCTCAAGGACAGGGAGGACACAGACATTGGAGGCTTAACAAATCTTTACTTATTGATCCAGTGAGGGTTATTGAAATTGAGAAGGCCATCAATGAGTATTTCCTCCTGAACGACATAGAAGGGTTAACTCCAGAAACTCTCTGGACAGCCCATAAAGCTACTATTAGAGGTAAACTTATGCAGATTTCCTCTCAAATCAAATGCACTAAACGGATGGTTATAAATAGGCTAGAACAGGAATTTCTCACTATTAGCAAACAGCATAAGAAGGATCCTAAATCTACACCAGCTACTAAATTAGAGGATGCCAGACTAATGCTAAATCTTGCTCTCACCTCAAGGGCAGAAAAGAGTTGAAGATAGAGTGGAGTCCATTTTTATCAAATGAGAGACAAGATGGACTCCCAACTCCCAAACCCTACTCTCACACGATTCCGCTAATCCGTCTCCCAAATAATACGAGAACTCATAATCCACAGAAATTATTGGAGCCTTTCATGACTTCTACAAAAACCTTTATTCAGGAGACTCACAGGGAAACGACCCCAACCTTACCGCCTTCCTGGATTCCATGCCCATTCCCAAATTAGAAGATAGACATATAAATACTCTTGAAGTTCCTATTACGGTCGAGGAGGTGACACTAGTTATTAAAAACCAGAAAAAGAAATCGGCCCCCTGACCAGATGGTTTTTCAAACACATACTACAAAACATACGCATCCAATCTGGCCCCCTACTTAACGCGCTTCTTCAATGACTTGAGGAAAGGGACCACATTGGACAGCTCTCTCAACTCGGCATTTATTACGGTAATCCCGAAACCCGGGACAGATCAGGGAGAGGTTCATAACTATAGACCTATCTCTCTGATCAATAATAATAATAATCAATTTTTTTTTTTTTTATTCTTTTTTTTTTATCGCACAAACTGGAAGGGTAGGGATTTGAGGGCCTAGGCCTTTAATGGTGTACATATGTGCCCAGCTGTTAAGGCTCAAAGATTTTACAAATGGAGTCTGTTAGCCGGAGTATGGAATGACCCCTGTTGGTTTAAAGGATTATTACTTATCATGGGAGTTTGGGGTATCCTTACAGTAGATGGCTCGGCCCTCCATAGCCAGGTTGCACTAAACATTGTACTCTTCTCAGAGCTCCTAGATCAGCCCTACTATGGTTTCAGTCTGTGCGGAATGTTCACGCTGGTACTGAGATGATCTAACCCCCCCAGTTGGTTCCCTGGGATGGAGGGGGTTAGAGACTATAAGAAAGAAATAAGATAGAAGAAAGAAGATAGAAGAAAGAAGATGGAAAGAAGGAAGAAGCATTTAAATAAAGGAATTGTCAAAAACTGTCTCTTGTAATTTTTAACATTTTTGACACTTTTTTGTAAAATGGTAGGGGTACTTTTGTACCCCTTTACCATTTCACACAGGGGGGGTGGGATCTGCGGGTCCCCTTGTTAAAGGGGGCTTCCAGATTCTGATAAGCCCCCCGCCCGCAGACCCCCACAACCACTGGGCAAGGGTTTGGGGGGATGAGGCCCTTGTCCTCATCAACATGGGGACAAGGTGCTTTGGGGGGGACCCCAAAGCACCCTCCCAATGTTGAGGGCATGTGGCCTGGTACGGTTCAGGAGGGGGGGTGCTCTCTCGTCCCCCATCTTTTCCTGCGGCCTGCCAGGTTGTGTGCTTGGATAAGAGTCTGGTATGGATTTTTGGGGGGACCCCACGCCATTTTTTAAAAAAATTTGGCACGGGGTTCCCCTTAAAATCCATACCAGACCTGAAGGGTCTGGTATGGATTTTGAGGGGGACCCCCAGGCCTTTTTTTTTTAAATTCTGGCACGGGGTTCCCCTTAATATCCATACCAGACCTGAAGGGCCTGGTATGGAATTTAGGGGGACCCCCACGCCATTTTTTTTTTAAATTTTGGTTCGGGGTTCCCCTGTGGGGAAATCCCATGCCATTTTTATCAATGAACTTTTATGTGTATTGTCGGACCGACAATTTACTGTATATAGCCACGAGTACTTTTAAATGACTTTTTTTCCTTTGAAATGTCATTTTGCTCTCAGACTGTTCTAAACACAGGAAACATGCACCCCTATACAGGCATACTATAGACACCCCCCAGGTACCCCCCAGGTATGAAATTTAAAGGAATATTACACTTTTATTGTTTCACTTTAAGCATTATTAAAATCACTGCTCCCGAAAAAACGGACATTTTTAAAACTTTTTTCCTGGGGCAGGTCCCCAAACACTTTTTATGACAATTACTTGCATATAAACCTTTAAAATTAGCACTTTTGATTATTCATGTTCGAGTCCCATAGACTTTAATGATGTTCGCGTGTTAGAACAAATTTTTTGCCTGTTCACATGTTCTGGTGCGAACCGAACAGGGGGGTGTTCTGCTCATCCCTGCTGGACAGGAGTGCTTCTTCTCTGGAAGAGGAAGACACAACTGAAGTGACTTGATGCCTTCCACCCTCTAGAAATACATAACTCTGGTTACCATTACCCATTGACCCCTGCCTCTCTTGTCTTCTTTTTTCTCTTCTCTAGATGTTCTACTGGAGGCTCCTACACTATTCCTCCTATGGATCACAAACATTGGCGATCAGATTCTCAGTTTTTATCTGTCTACAGAGATTGGAAGGTAAGTGATGATATATCGCTTGATCCCTACCACTACAAACTCCATGGCAGCAGATAGTGGACCACATCCCCTACTGCGAATAGTTTCCCACAATGCTCAGGGACTAAACTCCCAGATCAAAAGATGGAAAATCTTTCAATATTACCATAATCAGCAGATAGACGTAATCCTGCTTCAGGAAACACATTTTCCTAATATGTATAACCCCAAGTTCATTCACCCAAAATACCCCTCATTTTTTCTAGCAAATGCTGAGGATAAAACTAAAGGAGTGGCAATCTTCTTCTCACGCCTATGCAAATTCCCACTTAAGTCTGAACAAAGGACCCAGATGGTAGGTTCATCCTGGTCAAAGGAGTCTTGGACGAACAACTTTATTCATTCATAGCTTATTATGCCCCGAATCAAGGTCAGGCAAACTTCTTTGATCGTACGCTACAAAAATTAGGGCCATTGATTGAGGGTTTGGCTGTATTTGGGGGAGACTCCAATGTGGCCTTTGATATAGGACTTGACAAAAAGCGTCCGCCGAGTGCACAATCGATCCACCCCCGAAAACAAAGCCTCCGCATAGCTAGAACCATGCATCACTATGGCCTAACTGATATTTGGAGGGAACTTAATCCCCAAATGAGGGACTTTACTCACTTTTCCCATCCACATCAATGACTTTCTAGAATTGATCACATATTTGTCTCATCATCACTCATACCTTTTGCCCAAAGATCCTTCATCAGGGATACGGTTTGGTCGGATCACTCCCTAGTTTATCTATTAATACAAAGACCTCAAGGACAGGGAGGACACAGACATTGGAGGCTTAACAAATCTTTACTTAGTGATCCAGTGAGGGTTATTGAAATTGAGAAGGCCATCAATGAGTATTTCCTCCTGAATGACATAGAAGGGTTAACTCCAGAAACTCTCTGGACAGCCCATAAAGCTACTATTAGAGGTAAACTTATGCAGATTTCCTCTCAAATCAAACACACTAAACGGATGGTTATAAATAAGCTGGAACAGGAATTTCTCACTATTAGCAAACAGCATAAGAAGGATCCTAAATCTACACCAGCTACTAAATTAGAGGATGCCAGACTAGCGCTGAATCTCGCTCTCACCTCAAGGGCAGAAAAGAATTGAAGATGGAGTGGAGCCCATTTTTATCACATGAGAGACAAGATGGACTCCTAAACCCCACTTTCACACGATTCCGCTAATCCCTCTCCCAAATAATACGAGGACTCATAATCCACAGAAAATTATGGGAGCCTTCCATGACTTCTACAAAAACCTTTATTCAGGAGACTCACAGGGAAATGACCCCAACCTTAGCGCCTTCCTGGATTCCATGCCCATTCCCAAATTAGAAGATAGACATATAAATACTCTTGAAGTTCCTATTACGGTCGAGGAGGTGACACTAGTTATTAAAAACCAGGAAAAGAAATTGGCCCCTGGACCAGATGGTTTTTCAAACACATACTACAAAACATATGCATCCAATCTGGCCCCTTACTTAACACGCTTCTTCAATGACTTGAGGAAAGGGACCACATTGGACAGCTCTCTCAACTCGGCATTTATTACGGTAATCCTGAAACCCTGGACAGATCAGGGAGAGTTTTATATCTATAGACTCATCTCTCTGATCAATAATGATCTAAAGATCCTTACCAAGATATTGGTGGACAGGGTATACTCATTTATAAGTCTTTATATACATAAGGATCAAGTGGGTTTATACCGGGCAGACAGGGACTGGATCAGGTCAGACGGGTAATAGATGTTGTTTCACTGCTGAGATCAGGCTGGGATGGTGGGCAACCTCAGGAGGGGCTCTTATTATCTATAGACTTACAAAAAGCTTTTGATTCTGTATCCTGGCCTTACCTATTCAATATCTTACAATGCTGGGGATTTGGACAAAATTTCACTAACATCCTCAAAGCATTATACTCGACCCCGGGGGCCCGAATAAGACTCCAGGGATATTACTCAGAGCCCTTTCCTATCTCTAAAGGTACGAGACAAGGTTGCCCACTATCCCCCCTGATCTTCGCTATAGCAATTGAAACATTAGCTATTGAAGTAGCCCGGACATACATGGCATACACTACGGACCATATATACACAAGTGTGCGCTTTTTGCAGACAACCTACTTCTATTTCTCACATCTCCACTTATTTCCCTTCCGAATGTCTGTCGTCTTTTAGAGGAATTTGGGAATGTATCAAGTCAATCTATCAAAATCACAGATCCTCAATATAAATATTCCAGATTCCCCAGCCTCAAGTCTAAAAAGCCACTTTCATTTCACTTGGAAAGACTCCACTATTCCCTACCTAGGGGTGAACCTACCATCCAAGATTGATCAAATCTACGCCACTAATTATCCACCACTCTTTAAAAAACTGGGCTCAGACCTGAGAAACTGGTCACGACTCAATCTATCATGGCAAGGGCGGGTGCATCCAATCAAAATACTTCAGCGAATACTGTATTTTTTCCGATCCCTTCCTATACCCCTTAACTCTACTCATTTAAAACACTTTCAGGCGAAAATCATAGCATTTGTTTGGGGCTCCAAGGGTCACCATCTGACTAAAGGGGTCCTATTCAGAGCCCGCAAAAAAGGAGGGCTGGGGTTGCCAAACCGTATCTGGTATTTCCAGGCCTCTCAGCTAGCTCAGATATCAACTATCTACTCAAGACTGGCTAAGCCTGATTGGGCGCACATGGAAAAGCAACAGTCCCGCAATATACACTGTATTTTCTGATGTGGGTGCATCCCAAACAACGTCCTGCAATTTTGGCTCCAACATTGTCTCATTCCCTTACCCTCTGGGACAAACTTAGAACCCACTCCGAATTAATATCTCCGATTCGTCCGCTAGCACACATCTTCCACAATCCCCAATTCCCACCAGGCTTAAACATCAAGGCATTTCAGTGGTGGTTGGATAAGGGGATGTACAGAATAGGCCACTTCTTTAACTCCTCAGGCCCGATCACCCTAAGCCACTGCATCAAGACACTCAAAATGCCACAGGCCGAACAATTTAGATTTCAACAGATATCTCACTTCCTAAATTTTATTTGGAAATCCAAACCCTTACCACCTGCTATCACGCCGTATGAAAATTGGTGTGGACAGGGTATGGAGCAAAGAGGAGGGATCACAGCGATATATGAGTCACTGGCAACTACACATTCTAAAACAAGCTATATGTTGGCCTGGGAAAAAGATCTTAACCAGGACTGGGACTTGGATACCTAGCATAACGTAATAGCATGGTCAAATCGAGGCATCCTTAACACATCCCTCATGGAGGCAGACCTAAAAGTTTTAACCAGGGGTGGTATCTCATACCCACTAGACTAGCGAAATTATACCCATCGACCTCACCTCTGTGCTTCAGGAGTTGTGCACTCACGGGCTCAATGCTGCATATTTGGTGGGAATGCCCTAAAATAACAGCATTTTGGGACAGAATCTTTACAATAATCAGACAAACCACTGGCTTATCTATTCCCAAGTGCCCTCACATAGCCTTGCTTAATTTCCCACCGAAAAAAATTCCAAAAAACAAGCGGAGACTTCATCCTCTTAGGAGCCAAATTGAAGGTTGCAAAAGCGTGGAAGCAACCCACGGTCTCCAGTAACTTGGCAAAACGAAAGATCTCATGGATCATGGCTCAGGAAAAGATGGTCAGTATTCTACAAGATACAGCCCATGAGTTTGAGAACACCTGGAGACCGTGGGCTGATTACATACATTTACCCATATCAGACACTGCAATCTGATCTGAAACTGGCTACCAGGGCCAGTATAACATCTTTCTAGTCTCCTTTGCTATCCCCTTTTCTTCTGATTCTATATTTCCTCCTTCTCTTTTCCTCCTTTACCCTACCTACCCCCACACCTCTCTTCCTGTTTAATCAACAGGTTTCTATGGTCAGGAACCGAACCCACTGGATGTGGTGGGAAGACATACCACAGAGCAGGTCCAGATAGTGATCAAAACCTATATCACAATACCTAAGGAACAACCTATAATGAATGGAGTAAGAATAACCTTAGATAATCTAACATCATCCCATGAGGGAAACTCCACGTTTTATTACTTTTGATCCACTGGTTGCTTTCCTCACTGGACATCACCGTAGTCTAACACTAAATAGGAAACCACTCTCCATGTTGTTGCTTATGGGTTCTACCCTTGCTAGTTAGGATTTAGCTCATATATACTTTTATTATCTGTACTTGTGTTCCAGTATTCTACGCTATGCCTTACCACAGCCTATATCTTGTTCAACTTCACTATGAAGCAATGAGATGGGCTGGGGGAAGCCCCTCACCTCCCGACACAGTTAGATCCCATATGGGGTGTCTGTGGTGAGGAGCCCCCTGCACCGTTAAAGTTTGTAGTTGAAATAGATGCCCTAAAGGGGTTGCTTGGGACGTTGTGGATTTCTAAAAGGTTACATGAGACTATGTTTGTATATTCCTGATGTTAAGAAGCATTTACATTGCTACCTGTATTGTAATGCTTTTACTGAAAATTCAATAACAATTATTGAAAGAAAAAGTATTCACACCCTTTGAAATTTTCCACATTTTGTCACCTTACAACCAAAAACATAAATGTATTTATTGGGATTTTATGTGATAGACCAACACAAAGTGGCAATTATGAAGTGGAAGGAAAATTATAAATGGTTTTCAAAATTTTTTACAAATAAATATCTGAAAAATGTGACGTGCATTTGTATTTTGCCCCCTTTACTCTGATACCCCTAACTAAAATCTAGAGGAACCAATTGCCTTCAGAAGTCACCTAATTAGTAAATAGAGTCCACCTGTGTGCAATTTAATCTCTTTAATAAATACAGCTGTTCTGTGAAGCCCTCAGAGAGCTTTATTAGAGAACTGTAGTGAACAATCATCATCATGAAGGCCAAGGAACACACCAGACAGGTCAGGGATAAAGTTGTAGAGAAGTTTAAAGCAGGGTTAGGTTATAAAAAATATCTCAAGCTTTGAACACCTCATGGAGCACTGTTCAATCCATCATTTGAAAATGGAAAGAGTATTACACAACTGCAAACCTACCAAGACATGGCCGTCCACCTAAACTGACAGGCCAGGCAAGGAGAGCATTAACAATAGAAGCAGCCAAGCGGCCCATGGTAACTCTAGAGAAGCTGCAGAGATCCACAGCTCAGGTGGGAGAATCTGTCCACAGGGCAACTATTAGTCATGCACTCCACAAATCTGGCCTTTATGGAAGAGTGGCAAGAAGAAAGACATTGTTAAAAGAAAGCCATAAAAAGTCCTGTTTGCAGTTTGTGAAAAGCCATGTGGGGGACACAGCAAACATGTGGAAGAAGGTGCTCTGGTCAGATAAGACCAAAATTGAACTTTTGGCCTAAAAGCAAAACACTATTCGTGGCAGAAAACTAACACCTGCACATTATCCTAAACACACCACCTCCACTGTGACACATGGTGGCGGCAGCATCATGTTGTGGGGATGCTTTTCTTCAGCGGGGACAGGGAAGTTGGTCAGAGTTGATGGGAAGATGGATGGAAACAAATACAGAGCAATCTTAGAAGAAAACATGTTAGAGTCTGCAAAAGACTTGAGACTGGGGTAAAGGTTCACCTTCCTGCAGGACAATGACCCTAAACATACAGCCAGAGTTACAATCGAATGGTTTAGATCAAAGATATTCATATGTAAGAATGGCCCAATCAAAGTTTAGAACTAAATCCAATTAAGAATCTGTGGCAAGACTTGAAAATTGCTGTTCACAGACGCTTTCCATACAATCTGACAGAGCTTGAGCTATTTTGCAAAGAAGAATGGGCAAAAATGTCACTCTCTAGATGTGAAAAGCTGGTAGAGACATCCTCAAATAGACTTGCAGCTGAAATTGCAGCGAAAGGTGGTTCTACAAAGTATGGACTCAGGGGGGCCTAATACAAATGCACGCCATACTTTTAACATATTTATTTGTAAAAAAAATTGAAAACCATTTATCATTTTCCTTCCACTTAACAATTATGTGCCACATTGAGTTGGTCTATCACATAAAATCCCAATAAAATACATTTAAGGTTTTTGGTTGTAACTTGACAAAATGTGGAAAATTTCAAAGGGTATGTATGAATACTTTTTCAAGGCACTGTAGATCATTCATTCCAGCTCTGATGCCCCACTCTTTCCTGACAAACTGTTGTTCACAACACTAGTGTATTGAGTTTGTTGAGAGCGCTCCTGCTACCTGTCCTTTATTTGGATATTAGACTAGACCATTTGTGTAGCTATAGAGGGGAAGAGTTATGCTGCGTGCACATAGTCGGATTTTCCGACAGGAAATGTTGGATGTGAGCTTGTTGGCTGAAAGTGCGACCGTGTGTATGCTCCATCGAACATTTGTTGGCGGACTTTCCCCCAACAAATGTTGGCTAGCAGGTTCTCAAATTTTCCGCCAACCAAATGTTGTTGTTGGACTTTCCGATCGTGTGTACACAAGTCCGTCGCACAAAAGTTCACATGCTCTGAATCAAGTACAAGCCAGAAGTACTCGGTCTTGTAAAACTAGTGGTCGTAATGAAGATATCATGTATGTCACTACGTACGTAATTGTTGGCCAACATTTGTGTGACCATGTGCATGCAAGACAAGTTGAAGCCAACATCCTTCGAACAAAAATCCATGGTTTTGTTGTCGGAAAGTCCGATCGTGTGTACGGGGCATTAGAAGCTCTTCTGGATTTCATTGCTATTTGTATCCTCATTGGGTTTTGGGCTCACTTTCTGTTCTAGTGATAGGTGTTGCCAGGACAGAAAGTGAGGAGAAAACTCTCTAATGAGAAAATAACAATGAAAGGGTAAAGGTTAGAACCTCTGACATTTTTTCTTTTACTTTTTGTTGTTTTTATTTTTGTTGATGTCAAAGGGTGGAAATTCTTGAAGATTTACAAATAGCCCTTGTTGACTCTATTCTTTACATACCTACTGTAAGTTGTATATCAGATCTATAATTATTAGTGAACAGTTTGAAAGCTGGAGAAATCTGCAAACATTCTTTCTCCCTGATATATACAGTATCTCACAAAAGTAAGTACACCCGTCACATTTTTGTAAATATTTTATTAAATCTTTTCATGTGACAACACTGAAGAAATAACACTATTCTGCAATGTAAAGTAGTGAGTGTACAGCTTGTATAACAGTGTAAATTTGCTATCCCCTCAAAATAACTCAACACACAGCCATTAATGTCTAAACCACTGGCAACAAAGTGAGTACACCCCTAAGTGAAAATGTCCAAATTGGGCCCAAAGTGTCAATATTTTGTGTGACCACCATTACTTTCCAGCACTGCCTTAACCCTCTTGGGCATGGCGTTCACCAGAGCTTCACAGGATGCCACTGGAGTCCTCTTCCACTCCTCCATGATGACATCACAGAGCTGGTGGATGTTAGAGACCTTGCGCTCCTCCACCTTTCGTTTGAGGATGCCTCACAGATGCTCAATAAGGTTTAGGTCTGGAGACATGTTTGGCCAATCCATCCCCTTTACCCTCAGCTTCTTTAGCAAGGCAGTGGTTGTCTTGGAGGTGTGTTTGGGTTAATTATCATATTGGAATACTGCCCTGCGGCCCAGTCTCCGAAGGGAGGTGATCATGCTCTGCTTCAGTATGTCACAGCACATGTTGGCATTCATGGCTCCCTCAATGAACTGTAGCTCCCCAGTGCTGGCAGCACTCATGCAGCCCCAGACCATGACACTCCCACCACCATGCTTGACTGTAGGCAAGACACACTTGTCTTTGTACTCCTCACCTGGTTGCCGCCACACACGCTTGACACCATCTGAACCAAATAAGTTTATCTTGGTCTCATCAGACCACAGAACATGGTTCCAGTAATCCATGTCCTTAGTCTGCTTGTCTTCAGCAAACTGTTTGCAGGCTTTCTTGTTGATCATCTATAGAAGAGGCTTCCTTCTAGGATGACAGCCATGCAGACCAATTTGATGCAGTGTGTGGCATATGGATTGAGCACTGACAGGCTGACCCCCCCACCCCTTCAACTTCTGCAGCAATGCTGGAAGCACTCATACTTTTATTTCCCAAAGACAACCTCTGAATATGATGCTGAGCATGTGCACTCAATTTCTTTGGTCGACCACAGCAAAGCATGTTCTGAGTGGAACCCTGCCCATTAAACTGCTGTATGGTCTTGGTCACCGTGCTGCAGCTCATTTTCAGGGTCCTGGCAATCATCTTATAGCCTATGCCATCTTTATGTAGAGCAACAATTCTTTTTTTTTAGATCCCCAGAGAGTTCTTTGCTTGAGGTGCCATGTTTAACTTACAGTGACCAGTGTTCGAGAGTGAGAGCGTTGACACCAAATTTAACACACCTGCTCCCCATTCACACCTGGGACCTTGTAACACTAACTAGTGACATGACACCGGACAGGGAAAATGGCTAATTGGGCCCAATTTGGACATTTTCACTTATCGGTGCACTCACTTTTGTTACCAGCAGTTTAGACATTAATGGCTGTGTTGAGTTATTTTGAGGGGACAGCAAATTTACACTGTTATACAAGATGTACACTCACTACTTTAAATTGTAGCAAAGTGTCATTTCTTCAGTGTTGTCACATGAAAAGATATAATAAAATATTTTCAAAAATGTGAGGGAGGTCTCACTTTTGTGAGATACTGTATGCATGTGAATTTGAATTTGAATTCCTAGAATCCATGAATCGTTATTACCTAAATTTTCCTAAATTGTGTGACTGTCCCTAGAACAGACAGACATTTGTAATGGGGGACAAGCCACAAATGCTAGTGACTGCGGTAAACCATGCACAAGACCAACTGAAACAACTGTGTGTATATGATTGTCTACTGCATATGAAGGTTTTCGATTTTTATTTTTCTTCTGTTTGTTGACCTAGATGGGATTTTTTTCTTTTTTCAACCTAATTACTATATGTAACTTCGAGACAGGGACACCTAGGAAAAGTTCCGTTGGGTTTGTTCTGCACTTTTATTCAGGAGGCTGTTGGAGAAGAGATCAGACAGGGCAAACCAGACATGCCTGAGCAATATTGATGGTGGTTTTGATCAGTAGTAGTTAAAGTCCTACTACAATAATTGCATTGTTGATACTCCTGGCTGGATCCTTGGCCCTATATATTAGACCCTGGGGAACGTTGTAATATAGACATAGGACTGTATGGTCCGTTAGCAGGTTAATATCTTTACCCAGATGGATACAGTGTTTACACCTGCGTGAACAAGGAATTATACCTTAATCACCTTGGTAGGAATGTATACCGTCTACATCACGAGCCTGCCCCCATATATGCCTTATGGTCTGATTTCTTCCCCTCCACGTACCTGTATTTTACTTTTATCCACTCATCTAAATACTTGTTTGAATCTTCTGAGGAAGAACTTTTTAGCACAAAACGAATTGAGTAGGATGGTATCATCCTAGGTGCCAATAATTCCTTCCTGCACTTTTATTTAGCAAGGCAATAAAAAGACAGTTCAAAGCAGGAGGCAAACCATAGTATAAAACAGACAAAATGACTGCTCATCCGAGCCACTTACTAAATTTATGTCTCTTCCAACAAAGTTTAATTACTCCATAACAGGCAACACATACTATATATGTATAGTGACATTGTTGCACCTTGTCACAATATAAGAAGGGTTAGATTTTACATGGTATATAATATGTGATCATTTGGTGAGTCTGTGTGGAGACTATAATGTCCGGATAGCCAAGAAGCTGGAAAAATCTATATTTGTTGTTGCCACGCTTCCTTGGGTGACAATACTACTTCTGCTTTCAAGGTGAGAAAGTGTATTATTGGCAGGATCAACTGGTGAATATATAACAAGAGAAAACCGATAATACAAAAGCCAGTTCATCAACATATGTGAAGGAAGGTAGGCTGCTGTAAGAGGACCTTTCATTTTTGCATTTACAGTCATCTTTACACTTTAATGTCTCTACATTATGTGTAAAGAAACATTTTTTAAACATTTTTGTAAAATGTATATTCCAGAGCAACAATCACTTGCACCTCTCAGATGTTTCTGTGATGGCAAGTATCACTAAGAAGTATTGTCATGCATTTGGGAAGAATAGGTAGTAGGCTGAATGTATTATTTAGGTATTGCTCCAGGCAGAACAGAGGAACGTGTTATGGAATGAAACTGAGATGCTGGGTTGCTATATTTCATTAGACACAGAGGTCTGCTTGTACATTTCTAGTCATATGATGAACTGCAGGCAGGTATGCCAGCAAATGTCATGTTTGTTCAGTGAGGAAAAGTATAATTTCTGTAGTCATCACAGCTAAACTAACTTACTGGACGTTAATACAGATCGATGACCAAGTGTCGGAGCAAAAACTAGAAGAAACTGTAATAATTTGTAGTCAGCGGCATGGATATGTTTAGTGTGAATTGTGTGGAAAGGGGGCAATGTCAGAACGATCCATCACCTGCACATCTCATGGCGTACCTCACTCCGGGCGTCAGTGCTGGATTATTTGCATCTTGAATGCTATTATTACTGCCTGGAAAAACCCTGTAAAACATCCCATGTCACCTCAAATAAACTGCTGCAGTGTTGACTTGTTTTCCAGCTCTATAAATGTGCTTTTCTAAAGTTAATGTAAAGCCCAAACTTTTTCTTTTTTTGTTTTAGGCTCCCTGTGTCCATTCAGACACGAGCCACAGCCCAGCCCTGCCCCCTCTCTCTCCTGATTGGCTGACTGACTTTGATTGACAGCAGTGGGAGCCAATGGAACCCCTGCTGTGTCTCAGCCAACCAGGAAGGAGAGTCTCAGACAGCCGAGACACTCATAGACATCGCTGGACAGAGATGGGACTAGTTAGTATTAGAGGGGCTCAGGGGGGCTGCTGCACACAGAAGGCTTTTTATCTTAATGCATAGAATGCATTAAGATAAAAAAAACCTTCAGGCTCTTCAACCCCTTTAAGCCACAGTTTGATAGAGGGAGTGTAATCCTCAAATTGTTGCTGCTGTTTAAAAGTTTATATATTTGCTGTAAACAATAAAAAAATATAGTGTATATATTTGTTATATCCTTTTTTCAGCAACAGGCAGACTGGTAGAGTTTTAGACACAATACTGCAGTTCTTTACAATTGACTACAGAATGTTTATATAAATACATTCTTGCAAATGCATTCAAGAGCACTCTATTATGGTGATCTGATAAAAATAACGTGACATACATTGATGTGAAGTGAACCTCTGTTTGCTTCAAACATTATCATGTGTAGAAGACTTTTCTTGCTTGAAATTGCCCTAAACTGGAGGGTTTTTTTGAACCTTTAAACCACTTTAGTTCTTTAAGCTCCACATGTTTGCACTTTTGGTAAGCAAAGTTTCAATGGGGTTGTGGTTAAAGTGGTTCTAAAGGCTGAGATTTTTTACCTTCATGCATTCTATTCATGAAGGTAAAAACATCTTCTATGTAAAGCTCCACCCCAGCTACCCCCCCTTTATACTTACCTGAGCCCACTCTCAATCCAACGATGTGCACTAGAGCAGAGGCTCTCTTGGCTCTCTCCCTTCTCATTGGCTCAGACACAGTGGCAGCCATTGGCTCCCACTGCTGTCAATCAGAGCCAGTGAGAAGGTAGTGGGATTGAGCTTTGTTCTGTGTGTCAATGTAGCAAATACGCAGGAGTGCCCCCTTAGCAAGCAGCTTGCTATGTGGCACTCAGCAGAGGGGAGGAGCCCAGAGTTCCAGCAGGGGACCCGAGAAGAGGAGGATTGGGGTTTCTTTGCACGTAAAACCATTGCACAGAGCAGGTAATTAAGACATGTTGGTATTAAAAAACACAATTGAAAAAATACCAGTTATATAGGGACTGGTGAGAGGGACCACAGTGCACAGCTAAGGACACTCTATCCTACCCACCCTAAAGTGCTGGATAGCAGAGGTGGCCATTTAGCTCTGCAAGCGAGGGATTTTATAGTTGCTGCTTTCTTTAAACAAAAGTATGAGTAATTTCCTTTTCCAGGGTGCCGCTATTTCAGTTTAAATTTTCTAGCAACAATGTAATAAAAAAAAAAAATCACTTTGAAAAGTCAATGGGTTTAATTTACTAATATTGGAGAGTGCAAAATCTGGTGCAGCTATGCATGGTAGCCAATCAGCTTCTAGTTTCAATTAAAGGGTAAGTTCACCTTTGTACATTTTTTTCTAAATTCCAGCTCCCCTATGCACCAATATAGCATTCATATACTTTTTTTGCAAACATATCAAAGCTTTCCATTAAATCTACAGTCACTTACTTTTCTTGTCCTAGTCCACGTTTCCAGACGTTTCCATTTGTAATGTCTTTCTTCCTGACCAGCTGGAAGGAGTTGACCAGCTGACCTCATTAGCACACACCCTACATCATCCACCCACCCATTCCCAGATGCATGTTTTTTAAATGAAATTCAATCAATCGAGAGCGCATGCGCGGAGCGTCCTGAAATGGCCGCTTAGCCACGGAGCTCCGCACAGATCCTGTCAACTCCAGCCCGTTGTAGCCGCCAGAGCCCCTGGACAGGACCCGCTCCACCGCGGACTGCTCGGGGACATCCCCGGGCATAAACTAATGACCGGGTGCCCCGCTAGAAGAGACCTAGTGAGACAGCTGGAGGAATCACTGCTGCAGCCAGGCCGATCCAAGATGGCGGTCGCGAGCTCACACAGCTCACACCAGGAGGCAGAGGAGTCCATTGCGGACCAGGAAGAGGAACCTGCCCCCAGCCCAATACAGGGGAGGAACACAGTAAGTGTACCTTACTTAGCCCCTGCTTCACCAGCATCCACGGAATCCCTGATAGAGAGATCCATGGGAGAATTTCACCTCACCCCCTGAAGGACATACTGAGCACTCCCACCTACTCTGTTACTGACAGACAGGCTCCATCACAAACCCCCACAGATCTACTGTACCTGCTTTGATGGAAGCATTCTCCACAATGCTGGCCAGAGGTCTCGCTCAGACAGCAACACAAATCACCTCAGATATACAGGCTGACCTCCAGCACTTGGGGAGGAGAATTGAGCACATGGAACAGAAAACTGACCAGTCATCAGCCAGAATCAATCAAAATACAGCCAGCATCCAGGACATTCAGGAACAACTTGAAGCGGCCCTTTTTAAAATCGATGACCTCAAAAACAGGTCCCGCCGATACAACTTCAGAATACGCGGCCTTCCAGAAACGGTAAAGGAAGTGCAACCGGCGGACAGTTCCCTTCTCAAGAACCTTATCCCTGACATACCAGACCACAAACTGGAGTTAGACAGAGCACACAGAGCACTCCAGCCAGTGAGGAAAGATGGACTCCCCAGGGACATTATAGTTAAGCCCCATTACTACTTGGTCAAAGAGGAGGTAATGAGAGCGGCATGATCAAATGAAAAGCTTGCCATAAGGGATCATCAAATACAGATTTTTGCTGACCTGTCTCCCCTCACGGTCCAGAAAAGGCGGTCGCTGAAACCTCTTCTATTGATTCTATCACAAAGGGAAATCACATACAGATGGGCCTTCCCCTTTCGCCTGAATTTTTCCTTTCAGAACAAGCCCTATGGTTTTTCATCCTTCGCTGAAGGTGAGCGGCTGCTGATCCAATTAGGCCTCATTACCCAAGAGATACCACCCCAGGCTACAGGAAAGGGATCTTCTTCAATCAAGAGACCTCCTCCAACTAGCCCAATTACACCAGTCTGGCAAAAGCAACAAAGCAAGAGCGCCAAAGACTCACGACCCCCTTAACAGACCGATCAATGGGATCTGAGAAGATTTCTTGCACAGCTCCTTCAGGATCTGTTCCGTTGACCTCTAACAGACTCCCTCTGAGCCTTCGGGCACATTTATCTGGGATTCCACCGGGGATCCTAGAATGGCATTCATTCTCAATTGTTTACCTCTAGTAAAAATTTTTTTTTTAATTTTTCCACAACCTACTCGTTATGTAGCTCAGTTGGATGTTTTTCCCGGAATTCTGTTCATTTACCATGGACTCAATTGGGTTACCCCGGAGTTGTGACACGGGGTAAATTAACGGTGTGTTGTGTGATGTTTAAATTGTTTAATAGGTTATTATATTGTTATATTCTCTATGGCGCTCCCCCCTGGGATTGGAAGGGAGGGGGGGTGTGGGCGAGGGTGCTGGGGGGCTGATGGGGATCCCTGAAGTTAGGGGGTTCCTCGGGAACCAGGGGGCACCCTAGCAATGGATGTTATAAAGGAATATATCCCCCCTCCACTCCAAGGAGCTCAATTTTATTATACCAGAGGGTCTGGTCTCCTTATGGGGCTAAATCCATAAACAGTTTCTCTTTTTAGGGCAGGAGGACCGGAACGGTTGCCGTGCACTTTTCATTGTTTCCGAGAGGAAGTTGCATTTCTATTGGACACAATCCAAATTTCCCAGGGAGGTGGAATGGCTGCCTTCCCTGGTCCATGGGGTTGAGGGTGACAACTCTTTATCCCCTAGTTCTACACGATCAAATGTTATTTTTAGGAATTACCTTAACAAACTTTTTTTCTTTCTCTTTTCTACCCTGCTCTCTCATACCCTTTTTCCCTCCCAACAACCAGGTCACCTTGGTTTCATAGCCAAAATGGGGCGGTTCCGGCTCCGACTCGCAAGCTTGAGACAGAGAGAACTACCTGAGCATGTTAACACTTCAGATGGCTGGTCCACCCGGGGTAAGCTTCTGTTCTCCTCACAGTGTTTCTACCTCTCTGATCCGTGATTGCGGCCACTAATACTCCATGTAAGTTATTGATCCTTTCCCACAACGCCCAGGGTTTAAATTCCCCAATTAAAAGACGGAAATTATTTCACCAATACCACAGTCTAAAGGCTGATATCGTCTTCATTCAAGAGACGCATTTCCCCTCCTCATGCAATCCCTCATTTCTTCACTAAAATTTTCCAAACTTCTACCTGGCCAATGCCGAGAACAAAACTAGAGGCGTAGCAATAGGCTTTTCTAAGAGGGTTAACTATTCAATGTCCGAGGTGGTCAGGGATCCAGAAGGCCGATACCTGATGACTGTGAGCACTATAGACGGAGAATCGTTTACTTTTCTCTCCTACTATTCCCCCAACAGGGGACAGGGAAAATTTTTCGAACATATGCTACAGAAATTGAGTCCACTTTTTAAAGGGACGGTGGTCATGGGGGGGACTCAAACCTCTCTTTTCACCCGGTCCTAGACAAATCCATGGAACTGAAACCAGTGACCAGACATCCCCCCAGACAAAGTCTCAAAATAGCTCAACAATTAAACACTCTAGGGATGGTGGATATTTGGAGAGAACTCAATCCAAGGGCAAAAGATTACACCCATTATTCAGCCCCGCACCGGACTCATGCCAGGATAGATCGCATCTTTTTACCAGCCATCGCAATTCCTCTAGCTACGAAAGCCCAAATTAGGGACACATCACTTTCGGATCACTCCATTATGTCCTTGACAATATTTTGCCCTCAGAGAGTAGCACAGACACACAAATGGAGACTTAATGAATCTCTTTTAAGCAACTCAGTACACTGCACTATCCTAGAGGGGTCCATCAGGGAGTATTTTCAGGAAAACGATACTGGTTCGGTATCCCCCTCGATGCTCTGGGCGGCACATAAGGCGGTGATGAGGGGGCGTCTGATCCAGTTAGCCTCTAAACTAAAGAGAGAGAAAAGAGCAGATGCCCAGAAACTCACGGACAAGTTCTTTGCCGCAAGTAAATCGCACAAACGTAACCCTACAAAGGAAACTCTTTTAAAACTAGAAACGGCCCGAGTCCAACTCAACCTTACTCTAACCACTTCTGCAGAAAAACACCTCCGTTGGGCAGGGGCTAGGTTCTATTATCAAGCGAACAAAATAGGGGCCAAATTAGCAACTAAACTGAGCCCTAAAACACGAACATTATCTTTTCCCAAAGTCCGACTGGGAGGGGGGGACCTAACACCAAATCCTGACAACATTATGAAGGCCTTCCACAACTTCTACCAAAAACTATATACAGATAGCCCCCCCCCCATCGCCTCCAAAATAGATGCCTTTCTCAGAGACCTCCCTATCCCTCAGCTTAATGAAAATCATAGAGAACTAATAGACGAACCCTTTTCCACGGAAGAAGTACTAGAAGTAATCAAATCGCTTAAACAAGGGTCAACACCAGGCCCTGACGGCTTCTCTAGCGGTTACTATAAAAGATTTGGGACCCTTTTGGCCCCCTATATGACAAAATTTTTTAACTCTCTATGAGATGGAGCCCCCCTAGACAGGGACCTGAACACAGCTTTTCTATCGGTGATACCTAAACCAGGGAAAGACACCAGCGAGGTAGAAAACTACCGCCCAATCTCTCTGATAAACAATGATGTCAAAATCTTGACAAAAATTCTGGCCACCAGAATGTCCAGCTTCATAGCGAGATATATACACAAGGACCAGGTGGGCTTCATCCCGGGGAGGCAGGGGCCTGATCAGGTGAGAAGGGCCATAGATATAATCTCTCTTTTAAATTCCCAATGGGATGGAGGCCCTAAGCAAACTGGCATGCTACTTTCAATAGACCTGGAAAAGGCCTTCGATTCAGTACCTTGGCCCTATCTATTTAAGATCCTGGAGAGATGGGGGTTTGGCCCACACTTCATAGGTACTATTCACTCACTTTACTCCACCCCCAGTGCCCAAGTTCGCCTTAGAGGCCATTACTCTGATAGTTTCCATATTCGGAAAGGGACTAGGCAGGGTTGTCCTCTTTCACCGCTGATCTTTGCGATAGCCATTGAGACCCTGGCTTTGGCTATTAGATCAAACTCAGACATCAAGGGGGTCACTTGTGGACCTCAGGAACATAAATGCGCATTATTTGCAGACGATATGTTGCTGTTCATAACATCTCCGTTAATCTCTAACCCAGTTCTTCTCCAAACATTCCAAAAGTTCAGCATCTTCTCAGGCTTATCGATCAATCCCAAAAAGTCACTAGCAAACGTCTCGCTCCCATCATCACTACTGGACCAGCTAAAACAAAGTCTTCCCTTTACCTGGGCTTCATCATCGATACCATACTTAGGGGTAACTCTTCCAAACAATATCAATAGACTTTATATATCCAACTATCCTCCGATGTTCCGTAAGTTGGAAGAAAACCTCAAAAACGGGGCGAGATGTGATCTATCCTGGCTGGGTAGGATAAATGCGGTAAAAATGACCCTGATGCCCTGGATTCTCTACCTGTTTAGATCCCTCCCAATTTCTTTACCCAAAAAGGATATTACCAAATTTCAATCTAAGATTATTGACTTTGTCTGGGGATCGAAAGGTCACCGCCTTTCTAGAGATATCCTCTATAGAAGCAAAAATCAAGGGGGCCTAGGCCTTCCAAACGTTTGGTTGTATTATCAAGCGGCGCAACTAACGCAGATTTCTATGGTCTACTCCAGGGGATCCAAGCCTGACTGGATTGATATGGAAAGACAAGCAATTCCCCATCACACAGTAGATTTCCTCCCATGGTGCTCCCCTCGGCTATGACCTCCCATTTTAGCCCCTACCCTTTCCCACTCAGTGGCACTCTCGGACACATTGTAGAAACAGTCCTCATTAATATCAGCACAAAAACCTCTTTCTTACCTATTCCATAACCCCAGCTTCTAACCGGGGATGAATATTCAGGCCTTTAGATGGTGGTTAAATAAGGAGTTATTCAGAATAGGCCACTTCCTCACCTCATCGGGCCCCATTACCCTGGGGACTTGCCTCAGCAGGCTTGAAAGCCAGATATGGAGATATTTCGCCTTTCCCAGATTAGGCACTTCCTTCACGCTCTATGGACTGACAAATCCCCTCCCCCAATCCCACCGCGTATGAACAGTGGTGCTCAAACCTCACGGATCAAAGGGGTGGTATATCACTCATATATACCTCTCTTGCTCAGAACGCGAACTTGCCTACCTATGCTCGAGCTTGGGAGTCTGACCTGGACCTCCATCTGGATCCGGAGGAATGGTTTCACTCCTTTAGACGTTCTTATAAGGGTATTTTAAACACGGGCTTAATTGAAGCAAATGTCAAACTGATCACTAGGTGGTACTATGTCCCCACAAGACTAGCTAAGATATACCCGGATGCTTCACCCCTTTGTTTTAGGGGCTGCGGCCATTTGGGGACTATTCACCACTAGGGATGAGCCGAACACCCCCCTGTTCGGTTCGCACCAGAACATGCGAACAGGAAAAAAGTTCGCTCGAACACGCGAACACCGTTAAAGTCTATGGGACACGAACATGAATAATCAAAAGTGCTAATTTTAAAGGCTTATATGCAAGTTATTGTCATAAAAAGTGTTTGGGGACCTGGGTCCTGCCCCAGGGGACATGGATCAATGCAAAAAAAAGTTTTAAAAACGGCAGTTTTTTCAGGAGCAGTGATTTTAATAATGCTTAAAGTCAAACAATAAAAGTGTAATATCCCTTTAAATTTCGTACCTGGGGGGTGTCTATAGTAAGCCTGTAAAGGGGCGCATGTTTCCTGTGTTTAGAACAGTCTGACAGCAAAATGACATTTGGAAGGAAAAAACTCATTTAAAACTACTCGCGGCTATTGCATTGCCGACAATACACATAGAAGTTCATTGATAAAAACGGCATGGGAATTCCCCCCAGGGAAACCCCGAACCAAAATTAAAAAAAAAAAAAATGATGTGGGGGGTCCCCCTAAATTCCATACCAGGCCCTTCAGGTCTGGTATGGATATTAAGGGGAACCCCGGCCAAAATTTAAAAAAAAAATGACGTGGGGTTCCCCCTAAATTCCATACCAGACCCTTCAGGTCTGGTATGGATTTTAAGGGGAACCCCGCGCCAAAAAAAAAAAAAAAAAACGGCGTGGGGTCCCCCCAAAAATCCATACCAGACCCTTATCCGAGCACGCAACCTGGCAGGCCGCAGGAAAAGAGGGGGGGACGAGAGTGCGGCCCCCCCCCCTCCTGAACCGTACCAGGCCACATGCCCTCAACATTGGGAGGGTGCTTTGGGGTAGCCCCCCAAAACACCTTGTCCCCATGTTGATGAGGACAAGGGCCTCATCCCCACAACCGTGGCCGGTGGTTGTGGGGGTCTGCGGGCGGGGGGCTTATCGGAATCTGGAAGCCCCCTTTAACAAGGGGACCCCCAGATCCCGGCCCCCCCCCTGTGTGAAATGGTAAGGGGGTACTTACCCCTACCATTTCACTAAAAAACTGTCAAAATAGTTAAAAATGACAAGAGACAGTTTTTGACAATTCCTTTATTTAAATGCTTCTTCTATCTTCCTTCATCTTCTTCTTCTTCTGGTTCTTCTGACTCTTCTGGTTCTTCCTCCGGCGTTCTCGTCCAGCATCTTCTCCGTGGCGTCTTCTATCTTCTTCTCCTCGGGCCGCTCCGCACCCATGGCATTGGGGGGGAGGCTCCCGCTCTTCTCTTCATCTTCTTCTTCATCCTCTTCTCTTCTTCATCTTCTTCATCTTCATCTTCTCTTCTTTTCTTCTGCGGGCCGCTCCGCATCCATGCATGGAGGGAGGCTCCCGCTGTGTGACGGCGTCTCCTCGTCTGACGGTTCTTAAATAACGGGGGGCGGGGCCACCCGGTGACCCCGCCCCCCTCTGACGCACAGTGACTTGATGGGACTTCCCTGTGACGTCACGGGGAATGCCACAGGGAAGTCCCGTCATGTCCCGTGTGTCAGAGGGGGGCGGGGTCACTGGGTGGCCCCGCCCCCCGTTATTTAAGAACCGTCAGACGAGGAGACGCCGTCACACAGCGGGAGCCTCCCTCCATGCATGGATGCGGAGCGGCCCGCAGAAGAAAAGAAGAGAAGATGAAGATGAAGAAGATGAAGAAGAGAAGAGGATGAAGAAGAAGATGAAGAGAAGAGCGGGAGCCTCCCCCCCAATGCCATGGGTGCAGAGCGGCCCGAGGAGAAGAAGACAGAAGACGCCGCGGAGAAGATGCTGGATGAGAACGCCGGAGGAAGAACCAGAAGAGCCAGAAGAACCAGAAGAAGATGAAGGAAGATAGAAGAAGCATTTAAATAAAGGAATTGTCAAAAACTGTCTCTTGTCATTTTTAACTATTTTGACAGTTTTTTAGTGAAATGGTAGGGGTAAGTACCCCCTTACCATTTCACACAGGGGGGGGCCGGGATCTGGGGGTCCCCTTGTTAAAGGGGGCTTCCAGATTCCGATAAGCCCCCCGCCCGCAGACCCCCACAACCACCGGCCACGGTTGTGGGGATGAGGCCCTTGTCCTCATCAACATGGGGACAAGGTGTTTTGGGGGGCTACCCCAAAGCACCCTCCCAATGTTGAGGGCATGTGGCCTGGTACGGTTCAGGAGGGGGGGGCCGCACTCTCGTCCCCCCCTCTTTTCCTGCGGCCTGCCAGGTTGCGTGCTCGGATAAGGGTCTGGTATGGATTTTTGGGGGAACCCCACGCCGTTTTTTTTTTTTTTTTTTGGCGCAGGGTTCCCCTTAAAATCCATACCAGACCTGAAGGGTCTGGTATGGAATTTAGGGGGAACCCCACGTCATTTTTTTTTTTTAATTTTGGTCGGGGTTCCCCTTAATATCCATACCAGACCTGAAGGGCCTGGTATGGAATTTAGGGGGACCCCCCTACGTCATTTTTTTTTTTTTTAATTTTGGTTCGGGGTTTCCCTGGGGGGAATTCCCATGCCGTTTTTATCAATGAACTTCTATGTGTATTGTCGGCAATGCAATAGCCGCGGGTAGTTTTAAATGTGTTTTTTCCTTCCAAATGTCATTTTGCTGTCAGACTGTTCTAAACACGGGAAACATGCGCCCCTTTACAGGCATACTATAGACACCCCCCAGGTACGAAATTTAAAGGGATATTACACTTTTATTGTTTGACTTTAAGCATTATTAAAATCACTGCTCCTGAAAAAACGTCCGTTTTTAAAACTTTTTTTTGCATTGATACATGTCCCCTGGGGCAGGACCCGGGTCCCCAAACACTTTTTATGACAATAACTTGCATATAAGCCTTTAAAATTAGCACTTTTGATTTCTCCCATAGACTTTTAAAGGGTGTTCCGCGGCATTCGAATTTGCCGCGAACACCCCAAATTGTTCGGTGTTCGGCGAACTTGCGAACAGCTAATGTTCGAGTCGAACATGAGTTCGACTCGAACTCGAAGCTCATCCCTATTCACCACATATGGTGGACGTGTCCACGCATCCACAGCTTCTGGAATCACTTTATTGCTTTAGTGCGGAAAGTGACCGGGACAGCAATCTCCCAAGACCCTAAAATTGCACTATTGAATCACAGAATCACTGGTGCTCACAAACACACGCAAGCTTTAATCTTCTTCATGTTTTTAGGAGCCAAAATATCACTAGCAAGAGCCTGGAAAAAACCTAGGGTCTCTATCCAAGCTACAAAACGCAAAATTTCCTGGATAATGACCCAGGAACATATGACAGCAACTCTCTTGGATAAGACCCAAAAATTCATGGCCATTTGGGAACCTTGGGCAGTGTACATCAAGGTCCCACTTTATCCAGGTCATATACTAACCTGAAAAGCTACTCCACTTGAAGTGACCTTCTCTTCCTATTCCCCCTCCCCCTACTCCCTTCTTTGCCTTTTCTTCTCTTTTCTTTTCTTCTTTCTACATACCTTCTGGCTGATTCTTTGGATGGAGAGACATTTAAGGTTGAGACCTTTTTACGGACATGAGCCATACATACACTGTACCAGCGGTTGAAAATGCTCCCGGTGAAATGAGTAGCTCTGTAATAGGGAAGAGCTACCTTGTGAGTTAACGGAACTTAGGGTCTTGTTACATTGCTATATTGGGATGGGAGGGGTATATGAAGATTTCCCATATACGGGTCACAGAATGATCCCAAAGGGGTGATCCGCCCAGCTAGATAGTGCTAATATACCTTGTGAAACCCCCCCATTGATCCCTACAGTAATAACTCCCAGTGACCCTGGGCTGAGTTTTTTAACTTACTTAGGTTTCCCTGGTACGCTAACATAGTGAGGTTAATCTCAATTTATATATAGGACAACTCCGGAAATACTTATACTTTACGGTATTAATAAGTTCAGTCTCTTCCTTTCTCCATTTTTCTTTGTATGTATTACATTTTTTATTAATTTTTTTTTCTTGATTATTAATGGTTTGTATAGGCCCTTGGCCTCTGTGATTGGACCATGTTGACCCCAGATACAAGATAATGACTGTATTATCTTTGCTTGTTCTGTTATTGCAAAATTCTCAATAAACATATTGAAAGAAATTCAATCAATCAGTGATAACCCTTCTCACTAAATACACAATATACAATCATATTGCATAGTGTATGGCCATGTTTATACACCTAAAATTACTAGTTGTGCTTTCAGTGCCAGCACAACGGCACACCAAACACAGAAGCAAACACACATTTTGCCATGTGAAAAAACGAGGGGCAAACGCACAGTAAAAACACACAACCCACAAAATGCCAAATGTCCCATCAACCATATGTAGTGCAGCCAATTGAAATCAACAGGCTGCACTATGTGTGTCACAGGAAAAACAAAACACAAAATGTGCGCTCCCACTATACTAGAAGTGAATTTGGTGCGATAACACAAGAGCAATTAGGCTCCATTCACATCTGTGCATTTCCTTGCATTTCAGAAATGCACTGCACCAAAAATCGCAGTAAAAACGCACCAAGCTCCGCTCTAAAAAAAGTTATGAAGATTCTTTGGGGCGATTGCTGTGTGTAGGGCAGCCCATTCAGGTTCTCTTGCACATGATCGAGTATTCAAAGGGAACCTCATTTTATCTTGACTTCACCTTAGGCACTAAGCTAAGTAAGCATTCACTTTGTGAAGTAAAAAAACTCTCAACTACTTAAGCTAATAAACCTCAATATTTCTCACTGGGAACAGGACAAGGAATACTTCAAGAACCTGGACAGGAACAAAGGTCAGGATAGACAATATTTTTTATATGGCAGATTGGTGGTTCTGGGTTTAATTTTGTTTACATTCAGTAATAAAGTCAAGAGGTATGCCTTTGCACCAGTGTAGACCATTACATTGATATGCACCTGCCTGGTAACTTGACACGTCTATGTGAATTATATTAATCTTGTTACCACTGAGCTCCCAAGTACATCATCATAACTCACATTTCACTGCACAGCTATTTGTGATTTCAGAATCACCAGTGAACCATATTTCAGGTTAATAAACTTGAAATATCTCAGACATGAAAGAATTGTTCACTCTTTACCCTCTCGATCCAAAGTCTACAACCCCCGCCCAATACATGGTGACTCTTAAATAAAACATGATTTTCTCCTTCTTAGTAAATAAATAATCCTGAAAAATACAGCAGGTCAACCATCTACATAATTAGGGCTCTATTCAGGTCTAGTTTTAATTGTCATAGTATTTCTTGTGCTGGCATAAAAAACGGGCATTGCATAAATCAGTTGTAGGTAGTCATCCATATATAATGACATTTACAGCACAGCCAAGCAAGGCCAGAAGTGAGAAAATAACACATAGAGGGATGTTATACTTGATGCCTGAAAAGTGAGATTGTTTCAGAAACTGGCATTTCAAGAGTATATCATATATGCTGATTGTTTTATCCTGCTGGTGTCACATTCCACTTTTCATTTAAATTGGTCATTATCTTTTTCCACTTGTGAAAGGTGATGGCAACATAAACCATACAGCATGGATTATTTAATTCCTGTACATGCGGCTGTTTCCAAGATACAGTACGTTTGATTCATGCTACGCATTGAGATAATTTGTGTTGCTGAAGGTCATGGAGAGATAGTTCACAGGAACCAGCTTTGTCTTGTGATGTGGAGAGATACACTGTTGTGAAGGGATGTGGAACCGCACACACATCTTGAAAACGTTTTTTAATCTTCACAGGTTATTACTTGGAAAAGGGGATACTACATAGAAGCAAAGGTTTTTTACCCTGTTTTTAACATAGCTGAAATAAGTAGCAAGGCACATTTCTTTTTTTCACATTATATAGACTTAGTTTAGCTCTACATACTCTACACAGTACATTATAAAAATGAAAACCTATAGGGAAATATATGTTCCTCATGCATAAATATCCTAGACTTATTTTAAAGCTGTATAATTATATAAACATTGTCATTACATTTAATTGAACTTGAAAAAGAAACAGATACTTACCAGTCCACATAGTCCAATTCTCTCTTCCCTACAGCTGATTCTTCTTTGACAGATATAGAGGTTTCAATCTTCACCCGGTCTTCTTTCCGGGTTCATGGGCTGTGGTCACTTGAATGGCCAAGCTGTGATGATGTCGCTTCCATGCATGAGCACAGATGTCACGGCCATAGCACAGAGCCCTGAAGTAATACCACTGGTATGCTGTTCCTTCAGAGAACATGCGTCAGTGACGTCACCGTCTGGAGCAACACGGAATATCTCCTTGAAATTGATATTAAAACACCAAATCTTTAAAATTATCATTAAACACATTTCTAAAGGAAACTACTAAAAGTACCAAAAACAGGCTCCCGAAGAGGAACTTCACCAGGATTGTAAACAATTAAAAGTTAGCAGCTACAAATACAAATACTATAGTGCTGACTTTTAAACACATTTCTAAAGGAAACTAATAAAAGTACCTGAACAGGCTCCTGAAGAGGAACTTCGCCCAGATTGTAAACAATTAAAAGTTAGCAGCTACAAATACAAATACTATAGTGCTGACTTTTAAGAAACAGACACTTACCAGTCCATGGAGTCCAGCACACTCTTCCCTACAGATGATTCTTCAATGGGCTTTGGCTCGGCTGTGACTTCTTAATGTTTCGCACTCTGCTCCCCACTGCCCATATGTGAGGCACGGTAGTGCAGTGAGGCTAGTTCTATAACATTCTGGAATGTGTAATGTGTTCAATAAGGTTGCAAGCAGAGGAGGTGAAATGTATGTTATTGTCACCTAGGCAGGGCAGAGGCAGCATTAGAGGCTGGGGGAAGGACAAGGATGAACTGTACTTTCCTTTTTTGACAAAGATCAGCTTTAAAGTGATAGTAAATAAAAAATAAAAAATACCTCCAAGTTAAGAGCATAATGTGCTAGTATGCACTGTATATCAGCACATTATGAAATACTTATACAATACTAAGCCCTGTATCGGCACAATCTCACTGCTGTAGAGGCTTCCAATTTCACCTGGTCTTCCTTCTGGGTTCATGGGCTGCAACTCTCATGCTATAGGGGAACGCCGGGCACCATGATAGGTGACATTTTCCTTCCCCAACGGTGGGTGTTGGTGGACATCTCTGCTATAAGCACTGATATAAACATTGGATGGCCTCTGAGGTATCTGCCAGGAAATCTTTGACCTCCAATTTGGAGTCCTTAATCTTGAGATTATCTTGGAGATTCTATAATCTATATATAAGTACCCTCCCCGTTCCATTGTCTGATATATACAGTAAGTGATAAGACTTTATTATTAGTCTTATATAAGAATTATTATATATTTCTTTGGAAATATGTGAAATGTGTGGTCATCTATTTGTGGAGGGTCATATATCCTAGAATATATATCATCCACCCTTATTCTAATTTAAATGGGGGTTACCTATTATTATAGGTCATTATCTCCATTCAACCTTTCATTTTCCTATTATAAAAGGGGGGCATTTGGGACTTTAAATGAGGTATATGGTGAAACGAGCATACACCTCCATCCCTATTAATCGTTAAGAAAAAGGGGGATTTGGGACTTTGAGTGAGATGTGTGTTAGATAAAAATAAATAAATTGCACAATAATGAGAAAGTTTATTCATATAAATACACATGGGACATGGTACATACAGTATCTCACAAAAGTGAGTACACCCCTCACATTTTTATAAATATTTTATTATATCTTTTCAGGGACAACACTGAAGAAATGACACTTTGCTACAATGTAAAGTAGTCAGTGTACAGCTTGTATAACAGTGTAAATTTGCTGTCCCCTCAAAATAACTCAACACACAGCCATTCATGTCTAAATCGCTGGTAACAAATGTGAGTACACCCCTAAGTGAAAACATCCAAATTGGGCCTAATTGGCCATTTTTCCTCCCCAGTGTCATGTAACTCGTTAGTGTTACAAGGTCTCAGGTGTGAATGGGGAGCAGGTGTGTTAAATTTGGTGTAACCGCTCTCACTCTCTAATACTGGTCACTGTAAGTTAAACATGGCACCTCATAGCAAAGAACTCTCTGAGGATCTGAAAAAAAGAATTGTTGCTCTATATAAAGATGGCCTAGGCTATAAGGAGATTGCCAAGACCCTGAAACTGAGCTGCAGAAAGGTGACCAAGACCATACAGTGGTTTAACAGGACAGGCTCCACTCAGAACAGGCCTCACCATGGTCGACCAAAGAAATTGAGTGCACGTGCTCAGCGTCATATCCAGAGGTTGTCTTTGAGAAATAGACATATGAGTGCTGCCAGCATTGCTGCAGAGGTTGAAGGGGTAGGGGGTCAGCCTGTCAGTGTTCAGACCATAAGTCGCACACTGCATCAAATTAGTCTGCATGGCATCCCAGAAGGAAGCCTCTTCTAAAGATGATGCACAAGAAAGTCCGCAAATAGTTTTCTGAAGACAAGCAGACTAAGGACATGGATTACTGGAACCATGTCCTGTGGTCTGATGAGAACAAGATAAACTTATTTGGTTCAGGTGGTGTCAAACGTGTGTGGCGGCAACCAGGTGAGGAGTCAAGTGGTGGTGGGAGTGTCATGGTCTGGGGCTGCATGAGTGCTGCCAGCACTGGGGAGCTACAGTTCATTGAGGGAATCATGAATGCCAACATGTACTGTGACATACTGAAGCAGAGTATGATCCCCTCCCTTCAGAGACTGAGCCGCAGGGCAGTATTCCAACATGATAATGACCCCAAACACATCTCCAAGATGACCACTGCCTTGCTAAAGAAGCTGAGGGTAAAGGTGATGGACTGGCCAAGTATGTCTCCAGACCTAAACCCTATTGTGCATCTGTCAAACAGAAGGTTGAGGAGCGCAAGGTCTCTAACATCCACCAGCTCCGTGATGTTGTTATGGAGAAGTGGAAGAGGACTCTAGTGACAATCTGTGAAGCTCTGGTGAACTCCATGCCCAAGAGGGTTAAGGCAGTGCTGGAAAATAATGGTGGCCACACAAAACAATGACATATTGGGCCCAAGTTGGACATTTTCACTTAAGGGTGTACTGCTGATGGGCATATAATAGACAAATGTGAAAATTCCATTATTGCACATGATACATAAAATCAAATAAAAGGGTATAATATAAAAGCATGATTGAATAAAAAACTGCATTCAAAAGCTTGATGCGTTTTGTGGAATGAAAGGTTTCATTCACAGCGTGTGTTGGGTAGGGATGAGCCGAACACCCCCCTGTTCGGTTCGCACCAGAACATGTGAACAGGAAAAAATTTTGTTCGAACATTGTTAAAGTCTATGGGACACGAACATGAATAATCAAAAGTGCTAATTCTAAAGGTTTATATGCAAGTTATTGTCATAAAAAGTGTTTGGGGACCTGGGTCCTGCCCCAGGGGACATGGATCAATGCAAAAAAAAGTTTTAAAAACGTCCGTTTTTTCAGGAGTAGTGATTTTAATAATGCTTAAAGTCAAACAATAAAAGTGTAATATCCCTTTAAATTTCATACCTGGGGGGTGTCTATAGTATGCCTGTAAAGGGGCGCATGTTTCCCGTGTTTAGAACAGTCTGACAGCAAAATGACATTTCAAATAAAAACAGTCATTTAAAACTACTCGCGGCTATTGCATTGCCGGTCCGACAATACACATAAAAGTTCATTGATAAAAACGGCATGGGAATTCCCCACAGGGGAACCCCGCGCCAAAATAAAAGAAAAAAACAGCGGGAGCCTCCTTCCATGCCAGCATGGATGCGGAGCAGCCCGGAGAAGAAGATGAAGAAGAGAAGAAAAGAAGAAGATGAAGAAGAGAAGAAGATGAAGAGAAGAGCGGGAGCCTCCTCTCATGCCATGGGTGTGGAGCGGCCCAAGGAGAAGATAGAAGACGCCACAGAGGAGATGCTGGACGAGAACACCGGAGGAAGAACCAGAAGAGCCAGAAGAACCAGAAGAAGAAGAAGAAGATGAAGGAAGATAGAAGAAAGAAGAAGCATTTAAATAAAGGAATTGTCAAAAACTGTCTCTTGTCATTTTTAACATTTTTGACAGTTTTTTAGTGAAATGGTAGGGGTACCCCCTTACCATTTCACATGGGGGGGCGGGATCTGGGGGTCCCCTTGCAGATTCTGATAAGCCCCCGCTCGCAGACCCCCACAACCACCGGCCAAGGGTTGTGGGGATGAGGCCCTTGTCCTCATCAACATGGGGATAAGGTGTTTTGGGGGGCTACCCCAAAGCACCCTCCCAATGTTGAGGGCATGTGGCCTGGTACGGTTCAGGAGGGGGGCACTCTCTCATCCCCGCCTCTTTTCCTGCGGCCTGCCAGGTTGCGTGCTCGGATAAGGGTCTGGTATGGATTTTTGGGGGGACCCCACGCCGTTTTCTTTTCAAATTTTGGCGCGGGGTTCCCCTTAAAATCCATACCAGACCTGAAGGGTCTGGTATGGAATTTAGGGGGACCCCCACATCATTTTTTTAAAAATTTTGGCCGGGGTTCCCCTTAATATCCATACCAGACCTGAAGGGCCTTTTATGGAAATTAGGGGGACCCCCACGACATTTTTTTTTTTTAATTTTGGTTCGGGGTTCCCCTGTGGGGAATTCCCATGCCGTTTTTATCAATGAACTTTTATGTGTATTGTCGGACCGGCAATGCAATAGCCGCGAGTAGTTTTAAATGACTTTTTTTCCTTTGAAATGTCATTTTGCTGTCAGACTGTTCTAAACATGGGAAACATGTGCCCCTTTATAGGCATACTATAGACACTCCCCAGCTATGAAATTTAAAGGGATATTACACTTTTATTGTTTGACTTTAAGCATTATTAAAATCACTGCTCCTGAAAAACATCAGTTTTTAAAACTTTTTTTGCATTGATCCATGTCCCCTGGGGCAGGACCCAGGTCCCCAAACACTTTTTATGACAATAACTTGCATATAAGCCTTTAAAATTAGCACTTTTGATTTCTCCCATAGACTTTTAAAGGGTGTTTCGCGGCATTCGAATTTGCCGCGAACACCCCAAATTGTTCGCTGTTCGGCGAACTTGCGAACAGCCGATGTTCTAGACGAACATGAGTTTGACTCAAACTCGAGGCTCATCCCTAGTGTTGGGCATCTCCCCAGATGCTGGCCACATTGTGTCAGCTGTTCTGGTGGGAATGCCTCCATTTAAACACACTCAGCGTGACGCCGGGGGGCATCATGCGTAACAGCCTTGGCAGGTATATATTGCAGTCTTGTGGGAGGCATGGTCCTTCATTTCATGCTGGACACTTCCTGAATCACACATGGAAGCCATGTCACTAGCACTGGGATCACCAGATTGGAGCTGTTTTCAGGAATCATCATGCAGCTCACCATGGACGCTTCCCATCTCTACCCTCAAGTGTGGTGTTCTCCGCCTTGGCTGCCCCCAGTTTCACGCCAGTTTCACGCCCCTACAGTTTCCGGCAGGGATATTTCCTGGCTTTCCTCAACTATCAGGTTTTAGCATCCATGACCAATGTTAGAGCTGATATATACGCATTCTGCACTTGCTTCTTTCATCCATGAAATGCGTCAAGCTTTTAAATGCAATTTTTTATTTAATCATGCGTTTATATTATACCCTTTTCTTTGCTTTTATGTATCATGTGCAATAATGGAATTTTCACATTTGTCTATTATATGCTATGTACCATGTCCCATGTGTATTTTATTGAATAAACTTTCTCATTATTGTGCAATTTATTTATTTTTGTCTAACACACATCTCACTCAAAGCCCCAAATCCCCCCTTTTCTTAATCTTTGATTTTCCTTTCCCTCAAGCTATGGTATCTGATCTATGGACATGTCCAGCGGTCCTTGTGTGCCATGAATATTGAACCACTGTACTGTTGGGACATTTGAGCTGTGAGAGTACTCTAGCAAAAGATAGCATATTATGTAAGTGTTAAGGATTGTACTTAATGAGTTATCCTTATATGAGCATGATGCATTGACTCTAAAACAAAGTTGTTCTATGTTGCAGAGTGGTATAAAATCCCTGAAGAAGAAATTAGTTGTACCTTTATTTCGAAACGTGTTGTATATCCCCAAATCTTGGAACCATCTACTGTTTCATATGGTTGTGGGATTGAACAGCAAGCAGCTGGGAAATACCACCTGCTGCATTTCAGATGTGCTATTATGGTTATAATGTTCATGTCTATATGTAAAACAGTGGTTGTACAAAAAGATTTTATAAACAAAATTACTTTTTAGTATTTTTCTTAAAAAGATAAATATAAAAGAATAAAACATTTTTTATACAAAAAAATTGTGTTTGGGTTGCCTTTAAAATTCCATAAAGTGAGGATGTATATTGCAGCACCAAACGCATTAGCTACGTGAAATTGTGTGCATCCCATTGCCTGTAGGCTGCTATCTAGCACTATATCAGTCAAGAATAGCGGCTAATATTGTGAAGAGCTGTGCAACTCGCCTGCCCCCTTTTGCCATTCAGAGACCTCATACATCTATTCTCTTACAATGCAGCACATTCTGTGAATGGAAGAAGGATAAAAGATCCCCACTGACTATTCACAGAATGTGTTGGATTGTGCGTGAATGGTAGTATGAAGTCTCTGAGTGGCAGAAAGGGTAGGTGAGCAACACAATTCTTCAAACTTGCAGTGACTGCTGTTAACAGAATCACAACACAGCTGCTCAGGACCGTATCCAGTGGCTATGAAGATAACACAGACGGAAGAATTTTACAAGAATCAGCAGCCTGCAGGACATGGGATACATACAATTTCATGCAACTAATGTATTTGATGCTATATACCCTCTATAAATTATTATTTAATTATAGACTTCAGCATTAAAAAACACCTGCGTGTATATACATTAATGTGCTGTAGACATGTGCAATTTGTATTGGTCCAAATACACATTCGGACAAATTTGTGGTCATCCGAATCTCCAAATTAAATAGCAACGAATAGTAACAAATGTGTTGAAATCCATTAAAATTTGTTTTATTTATTTGTTTTCTAATTAATTCAACTTTTCAGAACAATTATAATACGGATTGGTCGATTGTCCTTAACAACCATGACTCATCATCTGTCAGCTGGCTTCCCCACTGACAGATGAATATAAAGAAAAGAATGCCGGCATTGCCCCGGCAATAGAAAAAGGTTTAAAAAAATGGTGTAGGGTCCCACCAGTCTATACCAGGCCCTTCGGGTCTGGTATGAATTTTAAGGGGAACCTCACGCCAACATTTAAAAAAAAATGGCATGGGGCACCCCAGACCCTTATACGGGCATGCAGCCTGGCAGGTCAGGAAAGGGGGGACGAGCGAGAGCTCCCCCCCTCCTGAACCATACTGGGCTACATGCCCTAGACATGCCCCCCACCCCAAAGCACCTTGTCCCCACATCGATGGGGACAAGGGCCTCATCTCCACAACTGTGGACGATGGTTGTGGGGGTCTGTGGGCGGGGGGCTTATCGGATCCCATCCCCCCTATGTGAATGACTATTAAGTAACCGGTGGCACCGCCCCTTTTGACATCACAGGCTCGTGCATGCTGGGTCTGTGATGTCAAAAGGAGCGGGCTACTAGATGACGTACCCAGGTGATCCCGCCACTTACCTGTATAAGAAGTGTCAAAGCACAGAGGCAGGCAGTGTTATTGACGATGGATTTACAGTATCTCACAAAAGTGAGTACACCCCTCACATTCTTGTAAATATTTTATTATATCTTTTCATGTGACAACACTGAAGAAATGACACTTTGCTACAATTTAAAGTAGTGAGTGTACGGCTTGTATAACAGTGTCAGTTTGCTGTCCCCTCAAAATAACTCAACACACAGCCATTAATGTTTAAACCGCTGGCAACAAAAGTGAGTACACCCCTAAGTGAAAATATCCAAATTGGGCCCAATTAGATAAAGCCGAGCATGATTCCTCTCTTCGGAGAATGGGCCACAGGGCAGTATTCCAACATGATAACGACCCCAAACACACCTCCAAGATGACGACTGCCTTGCTAAAGAAGCTGAGGGTAAAAGTAATGGACTGGCCAAGCATGTCTCCAGATCTAAACCCTATTGACCATCTGTGGGGTACCCTCAAACGGAAGGTAGAGGAGCACAAGTTCTCTAACATCCTCCAGCTTTGTCATATCGTCATGGAGGAGTGGATGAGGACTCCAGTGGCAACCTGTGAAGCTCTGGTGAACTCCATGCCCAAGGCAGTGCCTGAAAATAATGGTGGCCACACAAAATATTGGCACTTTGGGTCCAATTTGAACATTTTCACTTAGGGTGTACTCGCTTTTGTTGCCAGCGGTTTAGAAATTAATGGCTGTGTGTTGAGTTATTTTGAGGGGACAGCAAAGCTGACAATAAAGCTGTACACTCACATTGTAGCAAAGTGTCATTTCTTCATTGTTGTCACATGAAAAGATATAATAAAATATTTACAAAAATGTGAGGGGTGTACTCACGTTTGTGAGATACTGTACATCGAGGGGCACCATTTATTTATTTTTAATAAAGGAATTGTCAAAAACTGTCTCTTGTGTTTAATATTTTTAGTACACTTTTTGTTGATGAATTGGTATGGGTACTATGTACCAGATACTCATTCACGTGGGGGGGGCTTGGATCTGGGGGCCCCCTTGTTAAAAGGGGCTTCCAGATTCTGATAAGCCCTCTTGCCCACAGACCCCCACAACCACTGGCCACGGTTGTGAGGATGAGGTCCTTGTCCTCATCAACATAGGGACAAGGTGCTTTGGGGTGGGGGGGCAGAGCCCCCCTGCCCCATAGCACCCACCCCCCAAAGTTGAGAGCATGTGGCCTGGTATGGTTCAGAAAGGGGGCACTCGCTCATCCTCTGCCTTTCCTGACCTGCCAGACTGCATGCCCTGATAAGGGTCTGATATACATTTTGGGGAGATCACACGCTGCTCTTCTTTTCAATTTTGGCCCAAAGGGCCTGGTATGGACTGGGGGAGACCCCAGGCTGTTTTTTTAAGCATTTTTCTATTGCCGGACAATGCTTTTGCTATTGCCGGGCAATTCTTTTCTTTACATTCATCTGTCAGTGGGGAAGCCAGCTGACAGATGATGAGTCATGGTTGTTAAGAACGCGGGCAACACTCAAGTGTGCTGTGAAGGATGGTTAGCATTGGAGGGAGGAGCCGGATGTTGAGGCGGGGTTAGTGTGGACGCCGAGCTCGTCCTGTGTGCACGCAGCACGGGCTCTCCTGAAATGCGGCTGATCGGAGATATGGCCGTATAGCTCCCCCCCACGGCCCCCCCCGCCCGTCTTCCCGAGGCTGCCTGAAAGCGGCAGGACACCCGCCGAACCCGCCGAACCCCCCGGTGAAAAACTAAAAGACCCGGAGCTGAAGAGAGAGCCTGATGGCAGTGCAGCGGCAGTAAGGCAGGAAGGAGGATCAGAACAGCTGAGAGGGAGGATCGCAGCGAGCCCTCGGAGCTTTGAAAAGAGCTGGAGATCGGCGGAGTAGGTAAAAAAAAAAAAAAAAAAAAAAAAAAAAACTTCTGAGGAATTGCCAAACCCAGGAGGAAGGAAGTAGCGGCAGTGCCCTGGGTGAGTCTGAAAAAAAAAAAAAAGTAGATGTGACAGTTTATGCTGAACAGATGTGTATGGTCTAAGATGCAGGATTGTGAAAACCCATAAGGGGAAAACGAGGGAGGAATCTTATGCAGGACTGTTGGGGAAACTGGTATTGTATGCTGTGTCATTTTGTGCATCCTCCGCCGTAACTATAGAGTATTAAACGCCGTAGAGATATTGGTCCCATCTGACTTATCTGATCTGCACGACGTGGGGGACTGAACTGTTTAGTGAAAGGACTACTCCTGCCTTAGTGATAAGGAAGTGGAGTATAGTAGAGAGATCTGGGCCCCGACAATAGACTGAGCAGACCCTCACCCCCAATCCTATTCACAAGAAGCAGCAGACAACCTCTGGGGTATAGGAAGAAGCAACCAATCAGAGACCTGGACGCCAGAAAAACCCTCAGTTAGGAAACAGGAGGAGATGAGGGGTAAGGCTGGGAAAGGGACCCCAGGAATCCCATCTAGAGTGAGCGCTAGTCCAGGGACTATAAGAAAATATATGACACAAGAAGCGACAAAAGAAAATTTGGAGAACTCGTCTGGAACAAAAAATAAACAAACAGAGAGCCCGCAGAGGAACGGAACAAAGAAACAGCCGGCAGCGACGGAGACCCCAGTAGGAGGCGCGACGCCGCTAGACGAATCATCAATGGAAACCCGACAAAAAAAACAACTACCAACTAAGGATGATATGGCGGAAATGTTCACAAAATTAGAAGTGTCAATAAAAGGCGAAATCGCAATAATACAAGAGAGCATGAATCACCTATTGCAAAGAGTGGAGGCCACAGAAGAGAACTTGACGATACAGGGAGAGGAGATCAAAAGGCTTAAAACACAGATGGCCGAGATGCAAAGAGACCAAAGAAATCTATTGTATAAAATCGAGGACCAAGAAAACCGTAGCCGAAGGAAAAACCTGAGGATTAGAGGCCTACCTGAGACAAGAGGCGAAAATGACAATCTACAAGAAAAAATAAATTGCATCTTCGGTCATATAGTGAATAAAGCAGGCTCAGACAAAAAAATCAAGCTCGAAAGAATTCATAGGGTGAGGAAACCTGCCGAAATATCGGGAGAAGTGCCAAGAGACGTTATAGCGAGATTCCACCATTTCCAGGAAAAGGAAAAGATTAGGATTTTCATGAAAACAAACCAACCTTTAAAATATGAGGAATCCACCCTTCAAATTTTCCCTGATTTAGCAGTGGAGACCCTAGCAAGGAGAAGGACGTTAAAACCCCTATTAGAACAGATGAAGTCGCAAGAGATTCAATACCAATGGGGATTCCCCGCATGTTTAACGGGGCGCAAAGAGGGAAGAACGGCAGTCCTGAGGTTCCCAGAAGACACGCCTAAATTCTGTAAACATTTCAACTTGCCAATAATAGAAATACCCGGATGGTGGGAAAACCGGGCAACCGGAGGAATCGCAGAAGAATCACAGACATGGCAACCAGTTAACCATTCCAGACGATGATTAACTTAAACATTCAGCTATACTAGAAGAAACGGGAACGAGACTGGACCATATAAATCTAAATAGACGATGGGGGCCTTGGGCGGTGGGGTTGGGGGGGATGGGTGAGGGACGGGGGAGCCGGGGCTGAGGTGAGACACTTCTCCCCCCCATAATCCATCTGGGGAGGAAAAACGAGCCCCGTCGATTGCCAGCAGCGGAGCTCAACCTCTGAGGGGTCAACCGGGTAGACAAGAGATGGGAAAGGGGGACCGGTTTCTTTCTACGTCTTCTTTCTTTTACCCCAATAGGAGACCGAGGAAGGATAGCCCACCCCGGGCGACTCGGATAGAGAGGGAGGGGGGAGGGGGGGGGGATGGGAGGGGGGGATCGGGCGGACAAGGGGGGTGGGAGGAGGGAGGGCGAGGGAGGGCGAGGGATTGGGAGTGGTCTGGGGGGTTAGGGAGGGGGAGGGGGGGGGGCACTAGAGTGGAGGGGACAAGGGCGACCCAGCTCCTTACTAAGTGTAGACACCCGAAAGTCAAAAAAAAAAAAAAAAAAAAAAAAAAAAAAAAAAAAGAGAAAGTAATCTATAATGTCTAGGGTCAATTTTATATCCTATAATGTAAGAGGCATGAATGCACCTATAAAACGAGCCAATATTTTAAATGAACTAAAATTCTTAAAAGCTGACGTCGCTATGCTCCAAGAGACGCACTTATGTATTAATAATTATCAAAAAATATACTCCAGGGATTTCCCGGTATGGTACTATGGGGACTCCCCTGTTAGGGGAGCAAAAGGAGTCGCCATAGGGTTCGCCAGAGGGGTAAGGTTCGAGTTAGAGGAGAGAAGGACCGATCCGGAAGGAAGGTACATCTTTCTAAGAGGCAAAATAAATGGATCTGCTTGCTCACTGGCAAATATATACTGCCCAAATAAGAACACAATGAAATTCGTATTGGGAGTCTTGTCCAAGTTTGAGGAGTTCAAGAGAGAGGGCGCCATAATAGCAGGCGACTTTAACCTGTGTCTGGACCCAGGGATGGACAGTACGTCCCGTGTGCGTGAGCGGAGCGAAGTGTGGGGGGCTAAGTTAAAAAGGAAGATGCACCGACTCCAGCTGGTGGATATATGGAGGTCACAGCATTTGGATCTCAGAGACTACACCTACCGCTCTCACGTGCACGGGACGTACTCGAGAATAGATTTTTTCCTTATAGAACATAGACTACTAGAGAGGGTACCTGAGTCGAGCATTGGTAGTATCACATTCTCTGACCATGCCCCGGTGAGTTTCCAATGGACAACAGGGACGCCTCAAGTACAGAGTAGTGGCTGGAGGTTAAACGAGGAGCTCCTACATGATAAAGAGGTAGAAAAAAGAATCAAAGAAGAATTAGATATGTACTTTAAAATTAATGTACCAGGAGAGACATCTGAAGCCACAGTTTGGGAGGCGCATAAAGCCTACATTAGGGGCATACTTATGATGGTGGGATCCGAAAAAAAAAGGAGCAGGGCCAAGGAGAAGAATATCTTATTAAAGAACATCCATGGCTTAGAGCAACAACACAAGATAACGGGAGACCGGGAGACACTGGCCAGATTAATGAGGAGAAGAGAAGAGTTGAGGGATTTAATGGAGCAGGAAACACGCAAGACATTTAATCTATTGAAAAAAGACAGATACATCAATGGGAACAAACCAGGGAAGTTATTAGCAAGGGCCCTAAAAAAAAAGAAAAATAACAACTATGTAGAGAAAATAAGGACAAAATCTGGGGAAATTAGATTTAGAACAGGGGACATAGCAGATACCTTCCAAGAATTCTACGGAGGGCTATATGCCATCAATACTAAAAACACCCAAGCGAATAAAAGTAGCAAAAGCGCTAGAACCAAAAAGTTTTTAAAGGAAGCAATGCTACCCAAGATAATAGAAAGCGACAAATGCATACTAGAGGCCCCCATTACGGAGTTAGAGATCAAGAAAGCTATTCAGGAAATCCCAAATGGTAAAAGCCCCGGGCCTGACGGCCTGACTGCTCTCTACTACAAAAAATTTCAGGAACTCTTGACTCCCAGGTTGTGTTCGTATATGAACGGAATTGGGGAGAAATGGGAGATGAGGAATGAAGCACTGGAGGCCAGCATCACTGTAATTTGGAAAGAAGGAAAAGATAATACGCTTTGCTCGAGCTACAGGCCCATTTCTCTCCTGAACGTCGATACAAAGTTATTCGCTAAAATCCTAGCTGATAGGCTGAAAAGCATAATTAATGGGATCATCCACCCAGACCAAGTGGGCTTTGTGCCAGGAAGGGAGGGGAGGGACAATGCCATCAAGACGCTACTTGCAGTCCAGGGTGTCCAGGATAGTGGGGCCCCAGGTCTTCTCCTGTCAATTGACGCTGAGAAAGCCTTTGACAGGGTTGACTGGGGCTTCATTTGGGACACCCTGGAGGAGATCGGCCTGGGGGACAGACTGATTAGCTGGATAAAAGCTTTATATTCACATCCCTCAGCGCGAGTGAAAATTAACGGAACCCTATCGAAACCATTTAGAATGTACAATGGTACGAGACAGGGGTGCCCCCTCTCCCCATTGTTGTTTGTGATTGCTTTAGAACCCCTCCTGGCAAAGATAAGGACCAACCCGGATATTAGAGGGATAAAGGTGGGTGAAGAGGAGTATAAACTCGCCGCCTTTGCGGACGACGTACTGTTCTATATCACACACCCGATGATCTCACTCCCGAACTTGGTAAAGACTCTCAAAGAGTATGGCAGACTGTCCAATTTCCGTGTGAATCAGGCCAAATCAGAAACACTCGAGATAATAAAGGGTAGTGCGAGCGATACGGCGTATCAATCGTCATTCCCATTTAAATGGGGGGCAAAGGAACTCAACTACCTAGGTATTAAAATTACCACCACCAAGGAGTCTCTTTTTCTCGCAAACTTCATACCACTCCTTAATGAAATTAAAACTGACCTTAACAGAATCTCACACACCCAACTATCATGGGGAGGGAGAATCAACTTATTCAAGATGTCAATCTTGCCAAAAATCATCTACAAATTGCAAATGATACCAATTCCAATCCCTCTGACTTACTTCAATAAGCTACGCACTGTTTTCTTAAGATTTATATGGAGAGGGAGAAAACCTAGATTAAAATTAGCACAATTAACAAAAGACAGGAAGAAGGGGGGGTGGGGGGCACCAGACATTAGAAAATATTATTTTGCGATTGCTTTATCACGGTTGTTAGATTGGGTTAAAAATAATGAAGAAAAAAAAGAACGCGGGCAAATGGTTTACCGGATGCTGCTTAACATCCAGCTATTTCTTCAAACAGAATTTGAATCGGTTGATTGTTTTTCAACCGATCCGAGATGTTCTGAAAAGTTGGAATTCATTAGAAAATGAATAAAGGAAACTAATTTTAACAAAATAAAAAAAGTTTAACAAAAATGAAACACAACTAAACAAATTACAAAACCAAACTAAACAAATTCCATAACAAAACAAAATCAGTAACATAACAAATCCATCCGAAACAAAACAAAACTAATTTTTTCCCTTCTGCACTTGTTTAGTGTGCTGGTGAGCTGCCAGAAACTGCTCTAAGAAAAAGACATACATTTCTTTGCTATGTTGTATAATTTGAAAATGAACTTCTGCACAATGCTCATAGCTACAGAATGGAGGCTTTACTGCCTTTTCTGTCTCAGATTGTGTAAATATGCAAATACTTTCAGTGGACTAATAGTCTGATGCCCCGTACACACGGTCGGACTTTGTTCGGACATTCCGACAACAAAATCCTAGGATTTTTTCCGACGGATGTTGGCTCAAACTTGTTTTGCCTACACACGGTCGCACAAAGTTGTCAGAATTTCCGATCGACAACCACGCGGTCACGTACACCACGTACGACGAGACTAGAAAAGGCCGGTTCAGAACCAAGCGCGGCACCCTTTGGGCTCCTTTTGCTAATCTCGTGTTAGTAAAAGTTTGGTGAGAGACGATTCACGCTTTTTCAGACTCGTGGCTTTCAGATCGTTTTCTGCCGTTCAGTTTGTGCTTGTGGGTTTGTATCTGCTCTTCAGTGCGTGCAAGCAAGTTCCGCGTGATTTTAAGTAGTCATTGTATTCTTGTTCGTTCATTACTGGTTTTCAGGTCGCTCTTCACAGGCCTTGCTGTTCTTCAGTGCATTCTGTTACTTCGTTCTGAGCAGCCGACCGTTTTCTAGCCATGTTTCATATGCGTACTCCTCGTACAGTTCGTGCTGTGCGGGGGCTTGGTGTTGGGGTCCTGACCTTGACACAAGTCCAGTCCATGAACAGGGTGGGGAGGAGTTCATGGACCAAGAATTAGTTGCTTCAGCGTGACCAGTTCTGTCATATGCCTTTGCTCCGTGAGATCCGTGAGAAATATCCTGATGATTTCAGGAACTTTCTCAGGATGACGGACCCCGTGTTTCACCGTTTGTTGGCTTTGCTGACCCCTTATATTAGCAGGCAGGATACTTGCATGAGGCAAGCCATCACTCCGGAGCAGAGGTTGGTCGCTACCTTGCGGTATTTGGCCACAGGGAGAAGCCTGCAGGACCTCAAGTTCTCGACAGGCATCTCCCCCCAGGCTCTTCTTTGTGGACATTTACTGCTTGTGTTTGTTTTAGCTGACCCTGACAGAAATGTGTGGAGTGCAGAAAATGTCGTGATTGTGTAACCTTATACAAAGCACTGTTGGCTGTTATTTACTAAATGCAAAGACACTTTTCACTACAAGTGCACTTGCAACTGCACTGAAACTGCACTTGTAGTGCAAAGAGGATTTGCCCTTAGGAAATTACCCCCATTTTCTCATAAAACAACAATTACATCACCCCAAAAGTGTTGTAGCGTTGAGACAATAATCCACACATTCTTTATGAGCAATCTTTTTAATACCTGCACAATCACATGTGCATTTATCAAAGGTTTTTCTGACAAACCGACATGTTTGTTGTATAACAATTTTTGTGGTGTCATTATCCAAAATCAAAATGTGCATTTTATATAAAACAGGCCTGTGTAAAACCCACAAGAAAGACACAAATCTTGATCTTACAAAGTTCACATTTGGTAGAACTTGAAGGCAATATCAGACATGAGTATTTAGGAACTGTGTTTGATATTGCGTTCAGATGGGGGGAAATCACCCCTGGAAAAGCCAAATTTGGAAGATGCACACAAATTTCCCAATGTCAACATGTGCTAGCTGCCATCATGGGGGATCAAGGGACGTGTTTTGGGGGAGAAAGCCCTTCCTCACCGCTACTTTATTATTGAGGAAGGGGTTGCACCCCCAAAACGCGTCCATTGATCTCCCGTGATGGCAGATAGCACATGTTGGCACACTGTGTGCATCCTCCAAATTTGGCTTTGGGAAAAATCACAAAAACATTTCGCACATTGTAGCACACAAAAGAAGAAAGTGATTTGGAGGGGTTTTAAACTCGCCCCAAAACATCAATGATGTTTTTATATTTTGGAATAACATCATTGATGTTTTGCTTGATGTTTTCCAATTGTAAATTACACCCCATGATCTCCCCGATCAGGATCTAGGCACTTTCGGATGTGAAAGGATCTTCATCCACAACCTCACGATCACCTAAAAAGAGAGGAACCCCAAAATAAATTAGGTCTAAAAAATATGCCGCCATCCATCTCTTATCTGAGCCTGTGGTTGCAGACACTCACCTGTTGTGGTGACTAGTTCCACCACGTCTTCATCCTCCTGCTCATCTTGTGTTGGGGGGATTTCCCCTTCTTCCAGAGGGGGGGGCTCTGGTCTCCTCGGATGAGGGGTGTCCTCCGAGTCTTTTCTCCCCTATGTAAAACAAAAATGGTATAATTACCACACAGATATTTGATGGCAGAACTATAAAGATGAAACATTGCTTGGAAGTGGGGTACAATTGTCTATTTTAGCCGAGTTCCAAGATGTAGCTTTTTTATTGCCCTTTGTCAAGCTGCAATACTTTACCTGTTTGGTACAAGCTTCACAGATGTAGCCCCCCCTATAGTATACACTGGAGCACCTGTGTGGCCCCCCTAATAAAAATGGTGTTCTTGTGTCCCACACTAGTGCTCCAGTGTCCAGATGTGAAAACAGCTGCTCAGTGTCCTCTCCTTACACACAATCTAGTTTGCATTTCATTCTAGTAACAAAGCCATCTACACAACCAAATTCTTTGAAGACAAGTATAGGGCCTCAAAATGGTGGCCAAATGCATATGGCCTAAACAATGGTATTTTATCGTCCGAAATAAAAATGTGTGATCCGAACGAGTAATGTGCCCATGAACATGAAAGTTGCCATTTTAAACTGTACAACAGTTCCTAAAAGCACATGGAGCAGCACGAACGTAATAAACACAAGAACAATAGGAACACAGCACAACTACTTACTTTTTTGCAGCACTCTCCGGATCTTTCTGTACTGCTCATGTTCTCGTAATTTCAGGTCCGACCACCGCTTCCTGAGCTGATCTTTCGATTGTCGTACCCCGAATTTCCGGTGCAAACTCCTGACCACTTTCGCCATGATCTTGGCCTTTCGGACATTGTGGTTGGGGTAAGGCCCATACTTTCCATCATAGTCGGCCTTCTTCAGGATATCCACCATTTCCAACATCTCCCCAAAGGACATATTTGAGTCCTTTAATCTCCTTCAGGATCGGGACGTTTCAGGCTCCGGCCTTTCCTCCTCCTCCTCCTCGTTGCTGTAATTAGCACGATCCTGCTGTCTATCTGCCATGTGCTCTTCCTCCACTGCGCCAAATGAAAAGGGGCGGGGAATAGAATAGAAAGAACGTCAGGGGCGGGCGGAGTTATACGCATGCGCAGTGTGTATAAATCGTAACGCGCGCGTCTTACCTACGATCTGTGAGTGGAGGAAGGAGCATCGGAGACGCCGATCGTGCTAACGAAGGTAGGATCTAAACTTGGGCCTATACTGCTTCGAAATGGAAGCCTATATTGTAACAAGATTAGGGGAGTTTGGCCTGACATTAGGATTTGTCTTGTGTTGTGTCTTGCAGAGAAAATGGATGGGTTCAACGACCACAATTTCCTGCCCCTGTTTATTGACAAGTACAGGGAGCTGCCCTGTCTGTGGCAAGTGAGACACCCCCACTATAACCACAAACAGAAGTGGCAGGCAGCGCTGGAGAAACTGCTGGAGTTGGTGAAGCCGGTGGTCCCCACAGCAACCATCCCTTATTTAAAAGCTAAAATTGGTGGCCTGAGGAGCACTTATCTTAGGGAGCACAAGAAGGTCACAGATTCCCTGAGGTCCGGAGCTGCAGCAGATGACGTTTATGTCCCCAGGCTGTGGTACTATGAGAGACTGCGATTTCTGTCAGACCACACTGAAGTCAGGGAATCCCTCTCTACTCTTCCTTCCACGCTTCCTTCCATACCAGCTGAGGCTTCTGATGTCCAACCTGGGCCTTCCAGCCAGGAAGAAGTGGAGGAGCCCAGCTGGAGTCAGGTATAGCATTCTTCTACAGATTCCTGGGCAATAAAAAAATGATGTTTACTAGATGTTATTATTGATCATTAATTGCTGATTAAAAAAAGTGTTTTACATATCAATAGACAGTAGTGGGCACTCAAAATTGGGACAAGAATGCAAAATGCTGGGCTCAGAAGGATAGTCTGTTATATTTGTTAACATTCAATTTGCAGCAGTCAGGAGGTGAAAATTGTGTGTGATTGATGTCAAAAATACTAAAACTATGTCCCTTTTTCATACACAGGAAGACCTCAGCCAAGAGGAGGCTGTGGAATGTGGCAGTCAGGAGGAGGCGGGGATTAGTGGCAGCCAGGAGGAGGCGGGGCTAAGTGGCAGCCAAGAGAAGCCTGGGACAAGTCGCAGCCTGACTGAGTCTCAGGTTCCTCCCCTCCGCCTGCCACATAAACGAGCCAGGAAGGCCACTCCCAGTCCTGTGCAGGATTCAGCATGCAGGCTGATCCAGGAGGCTTCGGCGTCCCTCAGAGCCTTCCCCAGTCCTGAAGAGGCCTTTGCCTGCATGGCTGCCACCAAATTGCTGGGCATGCAGGAGGGCCAACGCAAGATCTCTGAGGACCTGATTTATAAAGTCCTATGTAAGGGGGAGAGTGGGAAACTGACACACAAGACGGATGTCATTGAGATGGACGATCCTCCTCCTCCTCCTCCTCCTGCTGCCACAACTCCACCACCACAGCCAAAGGCTGGAAGGAAGCGTGGAAGGAAGACCTGAGAGTGATGACCCTGGGTTCAGTCTGGTCTGACAGAAGATGCAGTCTCTCGTATGACCACAGCCTGGGGACACAGATGTCATCTGCTGCTTTCCGGATCTCTGGGACTTCTGGACCAGACTGCCCTCCCTTAGATATGGACTCCTCAGGCCACCAATTTTGCTTTTAAATAATGGATGTCTGCCCTGGGGGTCCAAGGCTTCGCCCACTTCTGCAGTTTCTCCAGCGTTGCCTCCCTCTTTGTTTATAGTTGTGACCCCTTAATAAAAATTTTTTCGTTAAATTCTGCTCTCCTGTGTGTGTTTTCATCCAAAAAGGACAGTTTGTTGGTGACGATTCAGGTACATTTCTAAAAACATAAAATGTGAAATTAACAAGGGACAACAACACCAAACAATCTCCTACAGATTAAATAGAACAACATATCAATGGTGTTGTGGGAACTTGTCACAAAAAACACACAAACATTTTCGGGAGTACAAATCAAAATCACCAAAAAAAAAAAAATTAAAAAAGAGAAACACAAAAAAAGATTCTACATTAAAGTCAAAAAAAAAAAAAAAAAATATGTTGTCAGATGTGAGAAATCAAAATATATTGAGGGAATCCCGATAAATAGTAACGAAAGAAGTTTGTGAGAAGTGTGTGTGAATATGAGCAGCAAAACTATTTAATTCTTGTCACATTATAAAGAAGAAGAGAGTGCGCTGTATTAAACCATTTTGAACATTGCAGCGTGACGAAAGTGCTGTATCCATTGCGAACGCTAAGTTTACCAGAACGAGCTGTCCCGTGTCAGAATTTCTTCTGAGCATGCGTGGCACTTTGTGCGTCGGAACAGGCCACACACTGACGCGATCGGATTTTGTTGTCGGAAAAATTTATCTCCTGCTGTCCAACTTTGTATGTCGGAAAATCCGATGGAAAATGTCCGATGGAGCCCACACACGGTCAGAATTTCCGACAACACGCTCCGATCGGACATTGTCCATCGGAAAATCCGACCGTGTGTACGGGGCATAAGACTGTCGCTTACAGTAGTTTACCTGTCCTTACTGTTCTGTAAAAACAGAAGCATTTTGGTTTGAATGTTGCTATATGCAAAAGATATACCTTCTAAGACCCAGTCTGTCTGTATGCGTGTATGACAGCTGGCTGACTTGACAAAATCCAAAGGCAGTTCAACCTTCCAAGAAGACACATAAGTAGAACCCAGTGTAATTATACTTAGCACATTACAAGGATGTTTGTCTTTTGAAGTCTGACACCACCTCTCCACCTTGTCCAACCAGAGAATACTGTGCATTCATTCTGAAAATGCAAAGCAAGTGGAGATTACTGAAGTAGCAGAGTCTACTTTAGTGATTTAAAGCTTTTAATGGCATCAGCCAGGTATGATATTTGTATAAAATATCCATAGCTGGAATTCCTACCTAAGGTACTTACACTGCTTGCATTAAAAACACATTTAACCACTTCCCTAACATCCGGCACAGGCAGGTTGGCACAGCTGCGCGAGCCGTCGTAGCTGTACATCGGCTCTTTAAGATGCTGTAGCAAGCGTGTGCGTGCCCACAGCATGTCCCCGGAGGCGATGCGCATGCCCGGTGGGCACGATGACCACTGGGCACCTGCGATTGCTCATGACAGAGCGAGAACCAATATCTGTGTGTGTACACAAATCCTGGTTCTGTCAGGGGAGAAGAGAGAGAGCATGCGTTCCTACTAAGTAGGAACAATGCTCTCTCTCCTCTAGTCAGCCACATTCCCCTCACAGTTAGAAACACACATAGGGAACACAGTTAACCCATTGATCGCCCCCTAGTGTTAACCCCTTCACTGCCAGTGACATTTATACAGTAATCAGTGGCTATTTTTAGCTCTGATCGCTGTATAAATGTTATTAGTTCCAAAAAAATGTCAAAAGTGTCTGATGTGTCTGTCGCAATGTTGCAGTCCCGAAAAAAATCGCTGATCACTGCCATTACTAGTAAAAAAAATAATGATAAAAATTTCATAAATCTATCCCCTATTTTGTAGATGTTATAACTTTTGCGCAAACCAATCAACATAGCCTTATTGTGATTTTTTTTTACCAAAAATATGTAGAACAATACATATTGGCCTTAACTGATGAAGAAATTTGTTTTTTTACAATTTGTTTTTATATTTATTATAGCATAAAGTACAAAAAGTTGTGTTTTTTTCAAAATTGTAGCTCTTTTTTGTTTATAGCGCACAAAATAAAAACTGCAGAAGTGATCAAATACCACCAAAAGAAAGCTCTATTTGTGGGGAAAACATTATATAAATTTTGTTTGGGTACAACATCGCACGACCATGCAATTGTCATTTAAAATGACGCAGTGCCGTATCAGAAAAAATGGCCTGGCCAGGAAGGGGGCAAATCCTTCCAGGGCTGAAGTGGTTAATGGTGTATTAATGACTACTGAGTTGCATTGATTTATTTCTTTTATATCTGCCTAGAGTTCAGTTTCAAATAACTTTCTGAAATTTGCTGCTCTGAAATACCCCTTGAGTGTCAGTTATGTGACCAAATTCCTGTCACTCTTCATATGATATCAACCATGGGGGCTTGGAGGGATGACATAAAAGCAGTGTTGGCTAACTAGCCACACTGCCTGGAGCAAGATCCCATTGCAGAATAACTCACATGAACAATGCTTCAAAGTTTGATAACTTTTTTTATAGTTCTGCTGGATATTTAGCTATTTAAGTCTACAGAAACAATGTTTTAAAAAATGTTAACCCAAATAATTATTCTGTTAGGTTTTAAATTTCAATTGGTAATAACAATTCTTGCTATATAAATGAAAAAATATTAATATTGGCATTATACATGCCAAAACATTTCCAACCTGTCCACCTGCTTTGTCCTATGGGACTTAAAATTCAGGGCTGTTGAGGTCTTTATCATAGATGGGTATCATTGCCTGAACTAGCTAAAATTGTATAATTGGGAGTCTGTAAGCTAATATCTATGAGCACCTTGAGACAATCTATCACCTTGTATGGATACCATAAATTACATAGTTACAAAGTTAGTCTGGTTGAAAACAGACACAAGTCCATTTAGCTCAACTAATAAAATGGAAAAAAAATATATGCAATCCTAAATATACTATTCTATACCCAAAGTTGATCCAGAGGAAGGCAAAACAACCCAGCAAAGCATGATCCAATTTGCTCCAGCAGGAGAAAAAAATCCTTTCTGATCCCCCAAGAGGCAATCGGATATTCCCTAGATCAACTTTACCTATAAATATTAGTATCCCGTTATTTTATGTACATTTAGGAAATAATTCAGGTCTTTTTTAACTCAATCTACTGAGCTGGAACCAGCTCTTGAGGGAGTCTATTCCACATTTTCACAACTCCTACTGTGAAGAAACCTTTCTGTATTTGGAGATGAAATCTCTTTTCCTCCAGACATAAAGAGTGCCCCCTTGTCCTCTGTGTTGACCTTAAAGTGAATAACTCAACACCATGTTCACGATATGGACCACTTATGTAATTATTTATGGTAATCATATCCCCCCTTAATCTCCTCTTCTTAAGAGAGAATAAATTCAGTTCCTCTAATCTTTCCTAATAGCTGAGCTCCTCCATGCCTCTTATCAGTTTGGTTGCACCTCTCTGCACTTTCTTCAGTTCCCTAATATCCTTTTTGTGAATTGGTGCCCAAAAATGAACTGCATATTCCAGTTGAGGTCTTTTACTAATGATTGTCCATACCTCTTAACACAAGAAAGGATTTTGCCCACTTTGGAAACTGCAGCTTGGCATTGCATGCTATTATTAAGCTTATGATGTACCAGAACACCAAGATCCTTCTCCATCATTGATTCCCCCAGTTGTTCCCCCCCCCCCAGTATGTATGATTCATGCATATTCTTAGCCCCCAAGTGCATAACTTAACATTTATTAACATTAAACCTCATTTTCCACATGCTTGCCCAATTTAACAGTGCATTGAGGTTGGCTTGTAAATTGGATACATCCTGTAAGGACGTTATTCCACTGCATAGCTTGGTGTCATATACAAAGGCTGAAATTGTACTTTTAAACCAAGACCCTATATCATTCATAAATTTATTAAAAAGTAAAGGTCCCAACACGAACCTTGGGGTACACCACTGATCACTATGAAAATGAAAACAACTGCAGACAATTTAAGGGACCTTCTATGTTTAGCGATTTTTGAATGACTGCTTGTTGTTAATTAAAACTTTTCTGCCATGGTTAAGTAATTATAGACATTGAAATTATTTTGGAAGCACACTGAGAAGATTAATTCTATGCCGCCAAAGCAAACAGTGAGCATGACCAGTTTTCTCATAATAATATACAATATGCTGCACATATATGACATAGTCCTCATGCATTGGTGTTCAGGAGCCAGTACCCCAGTAACATTATATTTTAGTGGTCAGTGCTTCCTTTCGTTGGTGTTCAGCGAAAGCTTTAGTGTTAGCTTACCAAAGAAAACTACACAGACTCTATGCATGATACCTCCTGAGTCCCTGAAATAATTCTGTCAGTATTGAGCTTGATATCTCTCCTTCACACAATTCTAACATAAAGTTGAGTCTTTCACTCTGACAGCTAGAGTGCCTTGCAATGTCAGAGGTCATGCTAAACCCAAGTAACTGGGTCAAAACCCATGGCACATGCCTTAGGGGAATAGGTCTAGTGACACAAATGTGTATTATTTTTGATGCATGCTAGCTGGTCCAAGACCACAGGCAGAGAGGAGTGATTATTTAAGGCTGGGTTCAGGCTGCTGCTGGATGCGGCTCGCAGCATGGGGTCCGGTGTGTCCCTTTGCCTGAATTTGGCCCTGAAACTTAACCAAAGACACACAGGTCCCCTGTGCAAGCCACTCCTCAGCCGTCCCGGAGATATGTCAATCGGCTCCATAGAGAGCCGGTCACAATCTCCTGTCATGCAAATTGGATGCGGGGAAAGCCACATCCAATTTGCACTAGTGTAAACCCAGCCTAAATCAAGGCTGTATCATGAATTCACAGTCATGTATTCCTAGACACATGCTACATGAAAAGTATCTCTAGAAGCCACCATAGTGGAGTTTGTTACAGACCATATACAGTAAATGCATATGCACTTTGCAGTTCTCGTGAAAAAAATTGTGTGTTTGCACCAGTATGCACTTGGTAACCACACTAGTGCATAAACTTGTACCCTGACCATCTTGAAGATTATGTGTTCTTTTTTGTTTGCTTAAGATGTTATGTTCTTCCTAAGTTACTGTAATGACTGATAGTTCTTCACTCCATTTTGTACTCTCTACTTACTCCATATTGGTGCATTGCTGTTTTAATTTGCTTTCTTAATGCATTTTGTTCCTTGGTTTTGAGATAAAAATCCAACAATCTATCCAAGCTGTCAATTATGTCTTTGAAACAGGTTACTTTTTATTCATTTCAGCAACTGCAGAATTCAGATAAGAATAACATTTCACTGATGGCATACTTGTAATTAATGGAGGTCAAGATCATTAAATGCTAGAGCTCAGCTAAAGATTCTAATGAGGCTGACCTTGATTTAATCAGTACAATTTTACTGGAACAACAGCATTTTCTTGATACAAGGTTAAAAAATGCATCTGTTCGTTAGTTTAAGAGCTTACAAATATAAAAATAAATATTCTAATCCTGTCACAAATACATTTATTAGCACAATCTGCAGCAGTGGTTGTTGCAAGAAAAAAACTATGAAAATGTGTATAAACTTTACAGAAAAGATAAGAAAAAACATACTGTATATATATATATATACTGTATATAGATTACTGTATATACAATTTGGCAAGGAGCGAGTGCCTGATAAGCTGGAACATGGTCATGGTTGTTCCATAGAGAGGCAGGACATACTTGCAGCTGAGGGTAGTGCCACTGAGGGAAATTATGTTTTCTAAGTGTACCCATGTGTGATATGAACAGACAAGGAAGTCAGTACTGATAGAATGAGAGTCAGTCAAAAATGTAGTTGTTGCTGGAAAAAAGCTTGTCTGGCTGTAGGAGCAGACAAGGTGCTGCTAGGTTTTATAGCGAGGAGGCTATCAGTGGAGGTGATGTTCTAGGTGTGTTACAGCCTGCTGGCAAATAATAAAGTTGCCCAAAAAGCCCTTAAAAAAAAATTTCATGTATAACCCAGTATGTGGAAATCTTTTTTTTTTCAAATTGTTGTCTAGTTTTTACATTTTATTTTTTATTTAGGGTGTATCTAAATTAAATATAGTTGTCACCTTAGGGCAGGAGGGTGTATTAAGACGACAGAACACTTATTAATCTTAGCTTCTCCAAAACATAAAGAGAAGTGTAGTTCTTACACACTTTTTGAAAACATTATTTGAGATAACACTGTCGAGTACACAGGACAGCCCTGGATTTCTGTCAGGATCAACATTTTTTTGCACTTATTGTACCTACTGTATAAAACAAACACTTTGAATTGTATATTTTTTAAATCAAACGGGATCAAATAAGAGAAGCTAATTGTTAGGGTATGCATATATGTTTCTATTGTTTACAATATAAATATACATTATCTCACAAAAGTGAGTACACCCCTCAAATTCTTGTAAATATTTTATTATATCTTTTCATGTGACAACACTGAAGAAATGACACTTTGCTACAATGTAAAGTAGTGAGTGTACAGCTTGTATAACAGTGTAAATTAGCTGTCACCTCAAAATAACTCAACACACAGCCATTAATGTCTAAACCGCTGGCAACAAAAGTGAGTACACCCCTAAGTGAAAATGTCCAAATTGGGCACAAAGTGTCATTATTTTGTGTGGCCACTATTATTTTCCAGCACTGCCTTAACCCTCTTGGGCATGGAGTTCACCAGAGCTTCACAGATTGCCACTAGAGTCCTCTTTCACTCCTCCATAACGACATCACGGAGCTGGTGGATGTTAGAGACCTTGCGCTCCTCAACCGTCCGTTTGAGGATGCCCCACAGATGCACAATAGGGTTTAGGTCTGGAGACATGCTTGGCCAGTCTATCACCTTTACCCTCAGTTTCTTTAGCAAGGCAGTGGTCATCTTGGAGGTGTGTTTGGGGTCATTATCATGTTGGAATACTGCCCTGCGGCTCAGTCTCTGAAGGGAGGGGATCATGCTCTGCTTCAGTATGTCACAGTACATGTTGGCATTCATGATTCCCTCAATGAACTGTAGCTCCCCAGTGCTGGCAGCACTCATGCAGCCCCAGACCATGACACTCCCACCGCCACTTGTCTTTCTACTCCTCACCTGGTTGCCGCCACACACGTTTGACACCATCTGAACCAAATAAGTTTATCTTGTTCTCATCAGACCACCGGACATGGTTCCAGTAATCCATGTCCTTAGTCTGCTTGTCTTCAGCAAACTGTTTGCGGACTTTCTTGTGCATCATCTTTAGAAGAGGCTTCCTTCTGGGATGAGAGCCATGCAGACCAATTTGATGCAGTGTGCGATTTATGGTCTGAACACTGACAGGCTGACCTCCTACCCCTTCAACCTCTGCAGCAATGCTGGCAGCACTCATATGTCTATTTCCCAAAGACAACCTCTGGATATGACGCTGAGCACGTGCACTCAACTTCTTTGGTCGACCATGGTGAGGCCTGTTCTGAGTGGAGCCTGTCCTGTTAAACCACTGTATGGTCTTGGCCACCTTTCTGCAGCTCAGTTTCAGGGTCTTAGCAATCTTCTTATAGCATAGGCCATCTTTATGTAGAGCAACAATTCTTTTTTTCAGATCCTCAGAGAGTTCTTTGCCATGAAGTGGCAAGTTGAACTTCCAGTTACCAGTATGAGAGAGTGAGAGCGATAACACCAAACTTAACACACCTACTCCACATTTACACCTGAGACCTTGTAACTCTAACAAGTCACATGACACCGGGGAGGAAAAATGGCCAATTGGGCCCAATTTGGATGTTTTCACTTAGGGGTGTACTCACTTTTGTTGCCATCGATTTAGACATTAATGGCTGTGTGTTGAGTTATTTTGAGGGGACAGCAAATTTACACTGTTATACAAGCTGTACACTCACTACTTTACATTGTAGCAAAGCGTCATTTCTTCAGTGTTGTCACCTGAAAAGATATAATAAAATATTTATAAAAATGTGGGGGTGTACACACTTTTGTGAGATACTGTATGTATAGTGGCTTAACAATTAACAGACTGACATCTCACTGCAGAAACTTTATTAGCTGCTCTGGTCTAGACTGGGGCTACTAGTCAAATTTAGTTTTGCTGGGTGGAAGACAATCTAGCTGATTTATAGTCTATTTGTTTATTCAGTTTTTCCCTAAATTCAGTGGAGCTGTGGTTTCTCCCTTCTGCCAGTAGGTGTCTTTGGTGTCTTTGGTACCTCTGGTATTAGTATGAGAAACTACAGTAAAAGTAAGTATGAATATTAATACTTCCCCTAGCCAAGCAGTATTATTATTATTATTATAAAGGATTTATATAGCGACAACAGTTTGCGCAGCACTTTAAAACATGAAGGCAGACAGTACAGTTAGAATACAATTCAATACAGGAGGAATCAGAGGGCCATACTCATTAGAGCTTACAACCAAGGAGGGAGGGTCAAGTGATACAAATAATCGATAATAACTGTAGGGATGAGCTGATGAAGAAAAGGAAAATACAGTTGTTAGGTGTGGGCAGGATAGGCTTCTCTGAAGAGGTGGGTTTTCAGGGATTGTCTAAAAAACTGGAGTGGGAGATAATGGGACAGATTGGGGTAAGGAGTTCCATAGGATGGGAGAGGCTCTGGAAAAGTCCTAGAAGCGAGCAGGGGAGGGGGATGACAAGGGAAATATAGAGCAGGAGGTCCTGGGAGGAACGAAGAGAACAATTAGGTTGGTATTTAGTAACTAGGTTAGTGATGTAGTTGGGGGCTGAGTAGTAAATGGCTTTGTAAGTTGTTGTTAGTATTTTGAATTTAATTTGTTTTGACAGAGAGGAGTAGCAGACACAGAACGATTGCTAAGGTGGATGAGTCTGGCAGCAGCATTCATGATGGACTGAAGTGAGGATAGCCTATGTAAAGATAACCCAATGAGAAGGGAGTTGCAGTAGCTGAGGCGAGAGATAACCAGGGAGTGAATTAAGAGATTTGTTGTGTCATTGGTTAGAAAAGTGTATAACTAATAAAGATGCGCAATCCAAAAAAAAAAATGTGAAGAGGCATATATAAATGCAAAACGTGCTATAATAAATTAATGTGCTTAAGAATACTAAAATGATAATAAATAAAACCGTGTAATCCAAAAAGTGCTTGACCCAATATGAACAATCAGGACAAACTTCTCAGAAGAACAAGCGTTTTTTTTTTTCTTTTTCTTTTTTTTTTTTTTCTTTTCGCTTGTTCTTCTGAGAGGTTCATCCTAATTGTTCATATTGGGTCAAGCACTTTTTGGACTACACAGTTTTATTCATTGTCATATTAGTATTCTTAAGCACATTATTTTATTATAGCACATGTTTTGCATTTATATATGCCTCTTCACATTTTTTTTGGATTGCGCATCTTTAATAGTTATACATGTTTATGGACTGCATATTTAGTTTTTTTTAGATGCAGCACTGTTTTTTTCTTATATATGCATTTGATATATTTATATATATGCACTGTTTTGTTTGTTTATTGGGTTTAGCGCAGATATCTTGCCATACACATTGGTTAGAAAGGGGCATATTTTGGAGATGTTGCGGAGGTTGAGGCAGCAAGATTTGGACAATGATTGGACATTGGGACTTAAAGAATAGATCAGAGTCCAGGATTACACCTAGAATCTTGGCATGCGGGGATGGGCTGTTAGTTGTGCCTTTGATTTTGACAGAGAGATCAGGGGTAAGTGCACGTGGGGGAGGAAAAATGATACGTTTGGTTTTGGATAAGTTGACTTTTAGGAAGTGGTATGACATCCAGACTGATATATCTGTTAGTGATGCATGAGGAGACTGAGGGAGTGAGCTGAGGGGTAAAGAGATAGATTTGGGTGTTGTCAGTGTTGAGATGGTATTGGAAGCCACAGGAGGCTATCAGCTGACCCAGGGAGGAGGTGTAGATTGAAAATAGGATAGATCCAAGAACAGACCCTTGGGGGACCCCATCAGAGAAAGGAAAAAGAGAGGAGGAAGTAGAATTGTAAGTAATGCTAAAGGTGTGGTTGGAGGTTTATGGCCACTGGTGCATGCTGGGGGAAAGTATAAACATTTGGGGAAGGCCAAGTAATTGCTCTCTTCCACCCAGAAGAGGAAAAAACTATGAAGTACCAGAGGCCACATGAGGTCCTGGGTGAGGAACTTGTGGAGAGCCTGGAAAAGCATCAGGGTGAGATCATCAAGACTACCACTTGCTGTGATCAGCTTCAATGCTCTTTTCTGTACTGGTATCTCTACTTTTGTGCTATTGAGTCTGTTGGTACAGGATTTCACAGGTTTATAGAGCTGTTGCAAATGGGAATACCTAAACGCATTTGATAAAGAGCCTCTGCAAAAAGCAAGAAGCTGCAGTAAGAACTGATTACAGTAACACTTACTACTTTCCAATAACACATAGCATTAGGCAGGGATGCACCTTGTCACCTTACCTGTTCAACCTACTGTATAAAGTGAGGCCATCTTCCGAAATGCATATTCAGAGCAAGAGTCTGTCTGTATAAAACATAAACAACCTGCGTTATGCAGACAACACAATGCTCATTACCAGCAGCAAAGAAGATATTCTGTATCTACTATCAAAAGTCAAAGCCAAAAAAACATAACATGGTATTAGAACTGAATATAAACAGGACCAAGTTCATAAATGCAGAAAACAATGATGATTTAGCTTGACAGCGCTAGAATAGAAGTTGAAAAGCTTTTTAATCTCCTGGGCTCTTTCATAAACAAGGAAGCAACTAGCAATGATTACATACTATGCAGAATAGCACTTAGTAGCTACACAATGAAGACTCTTGATAAAGTATTCAAAGGTAAAGAAATTATACTCAAAACAAAGATCAGACTCATCCACGCACTCACTTTCTCAGTTGTTAATTACAGAGCCAGAAAAGCTGTGAAAGCTGGACACAAAGTAAACAGGACAGAAAGAAAATCAACTTTTGGTGCTGGAGAAGGATTTTATGCATGCTGTGGACAGCCTGCAGAACTAACAGATCGATTTTAGAAGAAGTCAAATTGGGTATGTTACTGGAGGCCCAAATGATGAAGTTACAACTGTCATATTTTGGTCACACTGTCAAAATAGTGAGATCACTGGGGAAGGCAATAATGTTTGGGAAGATCAAAGGAACTCGGCAAAGAGGGAGACCGGCTACCAAATGATTGGCCACATTGACTACAGCTGTGGGGATGGCACTGGAAGATCTTACCAGACTAGCTAAAATCGACTTCTCTTTACATCTTTTATTCATCAAGTCGCTAGTACAAGGACCCGAGTTGTTGGCACTTAACTAACAGCTTCTTTTACAAGTGCTGCTTTTTGACATGTTTTATTACTTGCTGGATTTCTGAAAAAGTTGTACAGCCTAAATAAACTTTCAGTTTAAATTAACTAAATGGATTCCAGGTACATCAAGAACAAAGGGTATATACATTTTCCAGTTTCTTTTCTTGAAAAATTAGCCACAGTCTGAGTACAATGGCCTGCTCACTACCAGCATGCTGCGGGGTGGGAGCCTTGCTCTCTGTGGTGAAGCAGTGAGCTTTTTGCAGAGATTTATTATGACCTCTGCAGAGTAAGAGCCAGAGTTCTGTTTGTAGAGCTATAGGTCTGACTTAGTAGGAGTCATGTAATCATTTTCAATAAGGCCACTGCTTCACCACAGAGAGCAAGGTTCCCACTATTCAGTTGCTAGCAGGGGGCAGGCTTTTCTATTCATGCTTGCATGTTTTAAGAAGAAAATGAACTGCAAGACATTGAACATATTTTGTTTCTATACACTTGGAATGCATTTAGCATTAGTTTGTCTCAGATACCTCTATAAAAGCAATAATGAAGGTTTCACTTTGTTGAAGCTCTGTTCTTCAAATATTTTGTTTATTTTCCATTATGGAGAATCCACTGGAGAAGCAATTGTTCATGTAAGTACCTAAAAGTACATGCACTTAAGAGGCATGGAAATATAAGATATATTGGTATACATGCATCTACTAGAAAGGTGATAGCAGATGTGATAATTCTACTGCACAGTCTAAGTTTAATTTTATGAGTTGCAAACTTACTTATCGAAAGTTTTATAAAATGGCACATGCATTCTTTAGAAGCCAATGGTGAAGGCATAGTTCTTCTTTTGGAAGATATTAATTCCAGAATGCCTAATTATGCAAATCTTAGGCTTATCTTCCCCTTTTTGACTACTGCACCTTTGTTGGCTGCTAATTGTGATGGGCAGCCTAGTTAACAAGCAGAGTAGTGGTGTACTGGTGAAGGTGGTGGGCCAGAACTTAGATAAACAAGTTCTTATTAAAACGTAGGTAGTAGAGTTCCCCAGGTTTATAGAAATTCAGGGGGTATAGGTTTGGATGGTACAGTTTATTCACCTTAGGATAAGCACTGTGGAATATAGGTTAATGTCACCATGCTTGGGGTTGCTGGTGTGCTTTGACAATTCTTGTAGGTACTTAACCCCCCCTTATGCCCTGAGCACTCCCCTTGATCAGCATTGAATAAAAATACAGAACCTGTTAGCTACAGCTCTAACCTTAAATAAACTTGTACTTTTCTCATGGAGGGCAAAGAAACAGGTTCACTTTGATACCACCCATCTCAGTAATACATAATCACCTTCTGTTTGATCCCCTGCTCCCATTTAGCTTGCAGTAGTGAAGAAAGGAATTTCTGTGTAAGCACTGAGTTTCTGTAGCCAGGGTTTACTCAGAATCAGGGGCATTGCTAGGTCTGTAAAAGATCTGGGGCTAGAACCCATAGCAGCGGTCACCAACATTTTAGCACACCTGGGGGGACGCAGGTGGTAAGCAATTTTTCATGGGCAAAGTCTGGTGTTGGCGTTTCAATCATCATGGCACCATGGTTGATATGGTGTCAGGGTGATCGAAGCGCATTGTTTCTATTGTTACATTCTAATATATAATTAAGTGGTTCAACTCACCATAATGCAGAATCAGTAGGAGCCCTGGGCGTGTCACTTGCCACATCTCCTGCCACCAGATGCAGCATGTCACTTGCCACCGTCGCCTGTCACCAGATGCAGCTTTTTAACTTGCCACCATCACCTGCCACTAGATGTGGATTGTCACTTGCCACATCACCTGCCACTATTTGCAGATTGCCACGTCACTTGCCACCATTTGCAGATTGCCACGTCACTTGCCACCATTTGCCATATTACCTACCACCATTTGTAGACTGTCACTTGCCACGTCACCTGCCACCTGTCACCTGCCACCATTAGCAGATTGTCACTTGCCACGTCACCTGCCACTAGATGTGGGTTGTCACTTGCCATGCCAGCCACTGTCACCAAATGTGCATTGTCGCTGCATTGGTGGCAGGCTGGCAGTACTGGTTGATTTAGTGAGGGCAGGAGAGCGGAGATGCGGGATGGGCAGTGAGAGATGATGTAATTTCTCTGCTCCCCGCCGCACCTCCGACATTAAAGAGGCCCGCACTGTGAGGGCGAAAGAGCGCTGATGTGTGGCGGGCAGTGAGAGATGATGTCATCTCTCTGCTCCCTGCCGCACATCACTCCCACATTGAAGTGGCCTGGCTGTGAGGGCGGAAGAGTGGTTATGTGGAGCGGGCGGAGAGAGATGCTGTCATCTCTGCTCCTCCGCCTGCTCGTCTCTCTCTTCTACCTCTAATGCAGTCCGCCCACCGTGGCTGCGATCCGCTGAGACTAAGCGTAGATATTTGCCAGCACACCAAGGATCAGCACAAGGTGGCGATTAGTGGCGGTTTAGTTTATTGCATGATCACAACACAAAAAGGTGCAACGTTTCAGAGTCACGCAGGACCCCTTCGTCAGGTATGTGATAAACGTGAAATAACAGTGGAGAGAATTTAAATAACCTTCAACCAATCAGAAAATAAAGAAAAACCAAAGCTCCTCCCCCCCAGGAGGTATGACGTCACAAATCCCGCCAAAAAGACTCAGAAATTAGCATAATAAAAGGTTAGCATAATTAAAACAGATCAACAAACATATGTAAATTAAGGGTTAACATAAGAAACCACTGACATTACCTGAATTTTGTCATATGAAATTTGGTATTGTGGATCCTGAGTCATTTTAGGGACAGGCCCATTGCTAGGTAACATAACTATTGATCACATGATCTAGATGTCAATCGGCGCTAGTACAGGGAAGCATTCATTTTATTAAACCGGCAATCACTAATCGCGCATGCATGATGCGGCAGCAGTAACCAGGCAACAGGGATGCTGTAGTGCTGGGGGCCGCCGATGCCATGGAACTGCATAATGTTGGTACCAGGTCGGCGCCCCGTATGGGGGTAATTGTTTAGACTACTGCAGTCATCGCTGGCTGCGCGTGCGTGATGCGCGGGCGGTGACCAGGCAACAGAGAATGCTGCATTGCCAGGGCCGCTGATGTCATTGAGGCAGAATACATCCAATCGAGGGAGGTGGGGAGGAGGAGTAGATGTGGGCTGCGCGAGTGATGTGAGAAGAGAAGAGCAGGAAGTGGAAAAAACAAAAGAGAGAGAGAGAAACACGGAGGGAAGAAAGGGGGAGACTCTGGGCTATGGGCTCCAGATTCAGGGCTACAGCCTCGATAGCCACCCCCTGGCGACGTCTATGCTCAGAACTGAGAAATCTTTCCCCAACTCCATATGACTGTACTGGAACATTTATCAATAATAGGGATGAGCGAATGTGTCTAGGTTTGGTTTGGGGGGGCGTTCATTGAACCCAAGTCTATGGAAGGCAAATATTGAAAATCATTATTTGACATTTTTAAGGCTAACAGACAAGGGATTGTAATAGAATGAACATGGGGAGCTGGGCACTGCAATATATGTGAAGTCCACCTTTTAAAATGACAGCATGAGAAAACACAAATCCTTTCAATTATATTTTCCATAGAAGCCTATAGCTGTGCATGGTTACAAAACAGTACAATTTCACAGACAGTTCCAGCAACACCAAAATCTGGCATCACATATTTTAGATGTATAACGGCATTTGTGTTTGAGTGTTCAGTATTACTAGTTGACGTCCATCTAACAAAATCAATTTTTATAGGTAAGACAAATCATCACATTCTTTATGTAGTGCAAGCTTCATTCCTGAAGTGTTGTGAGACTTCTGATATGAAATACCTTCACCACAAAATAAACAGAAGTAAAAGGGTGGGAACAAGTAGGTTCCATAAAAAAGACAAGGGAGTGAGAAGCCAGAGAGAGACAAAGAAGAGAGTGAGAAAAGTAAAAAGAAAGGAAGAACGGGGTAGAGAATGTAGGAGAGGAAAAAGGGAGGGATAGGGGAGGAGGGGTAGGGTGTTAGGGCCAGGTGTGTCAACTTCTATTGTGTTACTCTGCTGTAGGTGGCCAGTAGGGCTATTCCTTCATCGGTAAGTATGAACATATTTCACAGCTTCCATGTCTGGGAATGTTGATCTTGTTTGTTTTGCGTCGTTTGAACCAAATCCTCCAATCTTCTGATCTCCTCCACCCTGAGCAGCCACATCCCTACAGTCGGCAGCAAATTCTTCTTCCATATAAGGGGGATGCACGCTTTAGCTGCATTCAATAAGTGCCGTACTATCGATTTTTTATATGTTCGTGTCGAGATTGTGGTCACATGCAGCAAGATGAAAGCTGGATCATCACTTATTGTGTAATCCGTGAATTTTTGCGTGATCATGCGGACTGTCGTCCAAAAGTGCTGCAGCAGTGGGCAAGACCAGAAGATGTGGAGGAGTGTCCTTTTACCTGCTTGACATCTCCAGCATTTGTCTGATGTGTCCGGGAAGTATTTGTGAAGTCTACTAGGGGTGTAGTACCATCTAGTTAAGATCTTGTAGTTGAGTTCCTGTATTTTAGTGCAGATAGATGTTTTTAAGGAGAATGTGATAATCGTTTGTTTTTGGGCACTAGTAAATGTACGTTGTAAGTCAGCTTCCCATGTACGTATGAACGTCAGATCTGGTTGTTCCGGAGGGGAGTTAATCAAGGCATAAGTTTTGGACAGTACCTGAGATAAGGTTCCCTCGTCATTACAGTAATTTTCAAAGGTCGTCAGATCACGATTAAACTGTGTTGGGTTGGGAATTGTAAGTAGAAAGTGATGTAAACGTATTGCTGTCCAAAATGGGAGTTGGAATTGGCCACTATCTAACGTCAAGGATTGTATGGAGCGCCATTTATTGTCTATTAAGAAATGTGAAGCTCGATCCCTTCCTGTCGAATTGAGTATTTCAAACCCTGATCGTTTCAGACCCGGAGGAAAAGCTGGATTACCCAATATTGGGTACAAAGGAGAGCTAGCAAAGGATAAGGAATTTGCAAGTATAGTGGAGGCTCCCACCCGAAGTGATGTGCCAATTATAGGGTGCGATTTCAATGTCACGGGCAGTTGATCAAAGCACCAAACCACTCCCTTTAGTGAGGCCTCGGACTGTGTCTGTTCTAGATGTATCCATAGCTTGTTTTTGCCATGCCGGTTCCAGTCTATTATTCTGCCCAGGTGTACTGCCCTGTAGTAATTTTTAAAGTCTGGAAGAGCCAGTCCTCCATAATGTTTGGGTAATATTAGGTAGTTTCTGCGCAGTCTGATTTTGCTCATATGAGTTTGATGAAAATGGAATGTACTGGCTAAAAGTATTGAGGTGGATTTTAATTGGCAATGCTTGAAACAAATATAAGAATTTCAGAAGTATGGACATTTTAAGCAAATTACATCCGCCGAACCAGGAATGCAGCCCATTGCTCCATTCTTCCAAAGTATTTTAGATTTAGTCAGCAAGGGGGTAAATTAAGGTCAAAGGTGTATCGTAAATCACTGGGAATCAGGGTCCCCAGACAATTGAGGGAAGTGTCTGACCATCGAAATTTGAATTGTGATTTTATAGATCGCAATCTATTTGGTGTTATATTGATTCCCATGGCCTCAGACTTATCAAAATAAATTTTTAGATTTGAAAGAGTGCCATATCTATCAAATTCCCTTAAGAGATTCGAAAGCGACACTATGGGGTTAGTTAGGGTGAACATAAGGTCATCTGCATAAGCAGATATTTTATATTGGGTATCTCCTACTGATACACCTGATATGTTCGGATTCAATCTTATAGTGCAAAGGAAAGGTTCTAAAGTTAGGGCAAAAAGGAGGGGTGAAAGCGGGCATCCCTGTCTAGTACCGTTTGATATTGGGAATGTATCCGAGAGGATTGCATTTGCCTTAATCTGTGCTGTGGGTGTGGAATAAATGCTAGAGATCCATTGTATCATTTTATGACCTAGCCAATCTGGGTAAGGACCGACGACATGAACACCCAGTTAACCCGGTCAAACGCCTTCTCAGCATCTGTGCTGAGAAAGACAGATGGGATTTGGTGTTTGGTAACCACATGGATGAGATTGAGGACTTTGGTGGTGTTATCCCTTGCCTCTTGGGCGGGAATGAACCCCACTTGATCCAAATGAACTAAGTCTGGCATAAACTGGGTCAGTCTGTTGGCAAAAATTTTCGTGAATAGTTTAAGGTCCACGTTCAAGAGTAATATGGGCCTATAGCTGTCGCATGTTGATGGGTCCTTACCTTCTTTTGGTATAAGAGATATGTGTGCTCGTAGGGTGTCTCTGGGTAAGGAATCTCCTTCACCCAGTCCATTAAATATCTTCACCATGTGGGGGCCTAGTATTGTCAAGAGTGTTTGGTAATATTGTAAGGTCATCCCATCTGGGCCTGGAGCTTTGCCTGGTTTCATCCCACCCACCGCTCTCTGTAGTTCCTCTATAGTGATGGGTTCCAGTCCTATTTGGTCCTCTAGTAATAATCGGGGCATTTGGGATGCTGCGAGGTAGTCAGTGATCGTGTCATCATTTGATGGTTTAGTTGGGAGGTTATATAGGGAAGTGTAATACTTCCTGAATTCTTCTGCGATTTGGGTTGGTGTGGTCTTTTTCTGTCCCTCCTGGTTTATAATTTGGGGGATGTATGTGTTGAGTCGATGCTTTCTGACTGATCTGGCTAAAAGTTTCCCACATTTATTTCCCGACTCGTAAGATATTTTCCTGCAGATTTGTAGGGCAGCTTTGGCTCTATATTGCAGCAGATCAACAATTTGTTTCCTGAGGGACGTAAGTTCTGCTTCTAGCAAGGCATTCGGTGTTTGTTTGTGTTGAGATTCCACGTCATGTATTTTTTTAAGAAGAGTCAGCATTAATTGTTCCCTTTCTTTTTTGATGCATGAGCCATGCTTAATAAATATACCTCTTATCACGGTCTTGTGGGCCTCCCAAATTATACCTTGGTCACATTCTCCTGTGTCATTAAGTCAAAAATAATGCGTCAGTTCAGTCTGTATATCTGTCAGGACCTCCGGTATCTGCAAGAGACTTTCGTTCAATCTCCAAAATTTGGATCTGGTGGTCAGAGATGAGGACAAGCACTAGTACATGGTGATAGGTGCATGATCCGACCATGTGATATTGCCTATCTCAACATTGTGGACTGCTTCCAACTGACTATGGGGAACAAAGTAGTAGTCTATTCTCGAGTACACATTGTGTAGGGATGAATAGAAAGTATAATCACGTTCCCCAGAATGAAGCAGTCTCCAGACGTCTATCAGTCGGGCATCATGTAAGTCTCGAGTTATGCGTTTGTGTACACCTGAACGTAGGGACGAGGTATTTGATAACGTGTCAGCTGTGGGGATTAGAGGTACATTGATGTCCCCTCCCAACACTAGTTGGCCTTCTGTGAATTCAGTAAGCAAGTTCAGTGTGTGGTGGAGGAAGGTGTCTTGTCAATCGTTTGGGGCGTATACAGTGGCAAGTGTTACTTTAGTGCCTCTCAGCAGGCCTTTAATAAAGAGATAATGGCCACCAGGGTCCACTGGTGTATCTGCACACATCCAGGGTACCGTCCCTGAAATGAGTATGGATATTCCCTTGGACTTAGCCACTATATTACTGGCGTGGTATGCATGTGGGAAATGTTGGTTTTTTAAGTAGGTCGGATTGCCTGTCCTAAAGTAAATCTCCTGGAGGAATGCTACATCCATATGGGCTCTTTTAAGGTCATTTAAGAGCAAGGGACGTTTCTCTGGTATATTAAGGCCCTTGGCGTTCAATGAATATATATTGATGGAGTCCATCATCACCTGAGCCTGGGAAGGTTTAGGGATGGGTGCAGGGTTGGGGAGTGTAAAGTAGGTGAGTGTAGGAAAGAGTAGATAGAAAAAGAAGAATGAGTAGGAAAAGAAGAATAAATGAGAAGACCGTCAATTAAGACGGATAACAGACAGTATGTACCATCCGTATACTATGTTGGAATAAGCAAAATACTTTTCAAAAGAGCACGTCCTGAATCTTACCAGGAGATTTGCTCGGTCCTATTGGGGGGATAGATAAGAGTAGACCAGGGAAGGTTCTCCCAGTCTGCTCCCCTCCATCCAGCTTGATAACATTATGCATATGAGATCTAGATCTTTTTACGTAGGACATCGAGTAAAACCAAAGAAATAAAAAAAAAAAAAGTATCAAAAACAAAACAGCACAAAACCTTAAATATACGGTAGAAAGCATAGAGCATCCTGTCTCGTTATTTAGCTACTAACTGGAGGCTAATAACCTTAAATGGAACACAAACGTATAAGAGAGGGTGGGAGAGGGCAGCGACGCCATCACCCAATCCAACCATTGCGCTACTGCCATGTCCCCCTTCCCAAACCATCCAGCTCCCCCATGACCTCCGCATCCTCCAATGTGGGAAATCGCAAGTACCATTAAAGGGAGGTGTGCTTGCAAGTGACTAGGGATGAGCTTCGTGTTCGAGTCGAACCCATGTTCGACTCGAACATCGGCTGTTCGCCCGTTCGCCGAATTGCGAACGATATGGGCCGTTCGCGCTAAATTCGTGTGGCGCGTCACGGCCCATAATTCACTGCGGCATCGCAGTGCATTGCTGGCTGATGATTGGCCAAGCATGCACTATGACCCGCATGCTTGGCCAATCACAGCGCCGTCAGTAGAGAGAGCTGTAATTGGCCAAAGCCAGGGTGGCTTTGGCCAATTATGGCTCAGGGGATTTAGTACACACCCCACACTATATAAGGCCGCCTGCACGGCGGCCCTGTGTAGTGTGTGTTCCGGTGTGCTGAGAGATAGAGAGAGAGAGAGACAGTGTCATTTGATTTGAGTTAGATAGATTAGGCAGAACAGTCAGTCAGTTAGCTGCACTTACAGTGTATTGTGTATATATATGCATCCCAGGTGTTGCATATATATATATACACTGTATTCAGTTTAGCTAGATCCGTTCCTGTTATCTTCTATCTAGACTATTTACATTTAATGCAGTGCGTCCTGCTCACAGTGTTCAGCTAGATCCGTTCCTGCTATTTACATTTAGTGCAGTGCGTCCTGCTCACAGTGTTCAGCTAGATCCGTTCCTGTTATCTTCTAGACTATTTACATTTAGTGCAGTGCGTCCTGCTCACAGTGTTCAGCTAGATCCGTTCCTGCAATTTACATTTAGTGCAGTGCGTCCTGCTCACAGTGTTCAGCTAGATCCGTTCCTGCTATTTACATTTAGTGCAGTGCGTCCTGCTCACAGTGTTCAGCTAGATCCGTTCCTGCTATTTACATTTAGTGCAGTGCGTCCTGCTCACAGTGTTCAGCTAGATCCGTTCCTGTTATTTACATTTAGTGCAGTGCGTCCTGCTCACAGTGTTCAGCTAGATCCGTTCCTGCTATTTACATTTAGTGCAGTGCGTCCTGCTCACAGTGTTCAGCTAGATCCGTTCCTGCTATTTACATTTAGTGCAGTGCGTCCTGCTCACAGTGTTCAGCTAGATCCGTTCCTGTTATTTACATTTAGTGCAGTGCGTCCTGCTCACAGTGTTCAGCTAGATCCGTTCCTGTTATCTTCTAGACTATTTACATTTAGTGCAGTGCGTCCTGCTCACAGTGTTCAGCTAGATCCGTTCCTGTTATTTACATTTAGTGCAGTGCGTCCTGCTCACAGTGTTCAGCTAGATCCGTTCCTGCTATTTACATTTAGTGCAGTGCGTCCTGCTCACAGTGTTCAGCTAGAGCCGTTCCTGCTATTTACATTTAGTGCAGTGCGTCCTGCTCACAGTGTTCAGCTAGATCCGTTCCTGTTATCTTCTAGACTATTTACATTTAGTGCAGTGCGTCCTGCTCACAGTGTTCAGCTAGATCCGTTCCTGCTATTTACATTTAGTGCAGTGCATCCTGCTCACAGTGTTCAGCTAGATCCATTCCTGTTATCTTCTAGACTATTTACATTTAGTGCAGTGCGTCCTGCTCACAGTGTTCAGCTAGATCCGTTCCTGTTATCTTCTAGACTATTTACATTTAGTGCAGTGCGTCCTGCTCACAGTGTTCAGCTAGATCCGTTCCTGTTATCTTCTAGACTATTTACATTTAGTGCAGTGCGTCCTGCTCACAGTGTTCAGCTAGATCCGTTCCTGTTATCTTCTAGACTATTTACATTTAGTGCAGTGCGTCCTGCTCACAGTGTTCAGCTAGATCCGTTCCTGTTATCTTCTAGACTATTTACATTTAGTGCAGTGCGTCCTGCTCACAGTGTTCAGCTAGATCCGTTCCTGTTATCTTCCTACTGACAGGCAGGCTTGTCTGGTTACAGTATATAAAGCTACCTGAAGAAAATTACAGGTGTTCTATTTGATCCTATTAGTACCACGGTCAGGCAGCTAGACTATTTACATTTAGTACAGTGCGTCCTGCTCACAGTGTTCAGCTAGATCCGTTCCTGTTATCTTCCTACTGACAGGCAGGCTTGTCTGGTTACAGTATATAAAGCTACCTGAAGAAAATTACAGGTGTTCTATTTGATCCTATTAGTACCACGGTCAGGCAGCTAGACTATTTACATTTAGTACAGTGCGTCCTGCTCACAGTGTACAGCTAGATCCGTTCCTGTTATCTTCCTACTGACAGGCAGGCTTGTCTGGTTACAGTATATAAAGCTACCTGAAGAAAATTACAGGTGTTCTATTTGATCCTATTAGTACCACGGTCAGGCAGCTAGACTATTTACATTTAGTACAGTGCGACCTGCTCACAGTGTTCAGCTAGATCCGTTCCTGTTATCTTCCTACTGACAGGCAGGCTTGTCTGGTTACAGTATATAAAGCTACCTGAAGAAAATTACAGGTGTTCTATCCCAGCTTAGTGCAGCTACAGGCCATTAGTATGTCTGGAAGGCCAAGAAGGAGAGGCAGACAGTCACAAGCCAATAAGAGAGGGCAAGCAGGCTCTGTGTCTAGTGCTGGTCGTGGAGACGGTGCATCCTCATCAGCACGTGGCCATGGGACACGCTTGGCCTTTTTTTCGGCAGCTGGCCGTGTTGAGCCGCAAACATGCGGAAGACTTGGTCGAGTGGATGACCAAGCCGTCCTCATCCTCCTCATCCTCTCTCACCCATGCCCAGGGTGCTTTGTCTGGCAAAGCAGCGGTCTCTTCCCTCAGCTCAATGTCATCAGTGACTCCTTCCCTAGCTCCACCATGTCCTCATGAGGATTCCCTCGAACTGTTTGACCACAGTGTTGGGTACATGCTCCAGGAGGATGCCCAGCGTTTGGAAGGCTCTGATGACGATACTGAGCTCGATGAAGGCAGTAACATGAGCACGGACAGAGGGGGTGCCCAAGAAGGACAGCAATCTGGCAGTCATGCTCCCCCTGCTGCAGCATACTGCCAGGTTTGCTCCAGTGATGAGGAGGGAGGGGATGATGAGGTCACTGACTCAACGTGGGTGCCTGATAGGAGAGAGGAGGAGGAGGAGGAGGAGGAGGCGGCGGCACATCACCAACGAGGCAGGATGCCCTCCAGGGGCCAGCCTAAGGGCAGCACATTGACTGCATCACACCCCAAAGCTCCACATGTGCAGGGCGCTGCAGTCTCTGCGCGTTATTCAAAAAGTTCTTTGGTGTGGGCCTTTTTTGAGATGAGTGCATCAGATCGCACCGCTGCTATTTGCAACATATGTCTCAAGCGTATCTCGCGTGGCCAAAACATCTCCCGCTTAGGTACCACATGCTTGACCAGACATATGTTGACCTGCCATGCAGTTCATTGGCAAGCGTATCTAAAAGGCCCACACCAAAGAACAAAGAGGATCTCTCCTTGCTCCTCATCAGCTGAGATTTCCAACCCCACTAGACCTTCAGTCCTCTCTGAGACCTGCAGTGAGAGGAATGAAGGTGTAGAATTAGGTGTGTCACAGCCAAGTACTTGTGGGCAATCTGCTTTTGGTACACCGACGTCAGATTGTACCAGGCAAATTTTCCTGCCCCAGCTGCTGCACCGCCGAAAGAAGTTTGCTCCCAGCCATCCACATGCCCAGCGGTTGAATGCTAGCTTGGCAAAATTGCTAGCACTTCAACTGCTGCCTTTTCAGTTGGTAGACTCTGCCCCCTTCCGTGAGTTTGTGGAATGTGCGGTTCCTCAGTGGCAGGTACCCAAACGCCACTTTTTCTCACGGAAGGCGATTCCGGCTCTCTACCGGCATGTGGAAGGCAATGTCCATGCCTCGCTGGACAGGGCGGTCAGCGGTAAGGTGCATATTACCGCTGACTCATGGTCCAGCAGGCATGGACAGGGACGTTACCTAAGTTTCACGGCGCATTGGGTGACTCTGCTGGCAGCTGGGAAGGATGCAGGACAAGGTGCAGTAGTGTTGGAGGTTGTTCCGCCACCACGCCTCCAAAATGCTGATTGTGACACACCTCTCTCCTCCACCCCCTCCTCTTCTTCTTCCTCCATGGCCTCTTCCTCGGAACCAGCGGTGCTCCGTAGGTGTTCAAGGGGCTACGCAAGTACGCAGGCCAAAAGATGCCATGCGGTGCTTGAGCTGGTGTGCTTGGGGGACAGGAGCCACACTGGGGCAGAGGTTCTGTCAGCTCTGCAGGGGCAGGTTCAGAGGTGGTTGACGCCACGCCAACTTAAGGCAGGAATGGTGGTTTGCGACAATGGCACCAACCTCCTCTCTGCCCTCCGACAGGGACAAATGACCCATGTGCCCTGTTTGGCTCACGTCCTTAACTTGGTGGTGCAGCGGTTCTTGGGCAGGTACCCGGGCTTACAGGATGTCCTGAGGCAGGCCAGGAAAGTCTGTGTGCATTTCCGCCGGTCATATAATGCCAGTGCTCGGCTGACGGACCTCCAAAAGGAGTTTAACCTGCCCAAGAACCGCCTAATCTGTGACATGCCCACCAGGTGGAACTCAACGTTGGCCATGCTGCAGCGGCTGTAGACGCAGCAGAGGGCCATCAATGAGTACCTGTGCGACTATGGCACCAGGACAGGGTCAGGGGAGCTTGGTTTTTTTTCCCCACGCCAGTGGGCCATGATCAGGGATGCATGCACTGTCCTGTCACCATTCGAGGAGGCCACGAGGATGGTGAGCAGTGACAGTTCATGCATCAGTGACACTGTCCCCCTTGTCCACCTGTTGGAGCACACGCTGCGTGGAATAATGGACAGGGCACTTGAGGCAGAACAGAGGCAGGAAGAGGAGGACTTCCTTAGCTCTCAAGGCCCCCTTTATCCAGACAGTGTTCCTGCGTGCCCGCCGATCACACAGGAAGAGGACGAGGAGGAAGAGGAGGAGGAGGAGGAGGAGGAGGAGGAAGATTGTGTCAGTATGGAGGTGGAGCCTGGCACTCAGCATCAGCAGCAGTCTTTAAGGGATCAGTCCCAAGAAACACATGGACTTGTACGTGGCTGGGAGGAGGTGGCTGCGGACCATGTCGTTCTTAGTGACCCAGAGGACTCCGGACCGAATGCCTCAGCAAACCTACGCTGCATGGCCTCCCTGATCCTGCAAAGCCTGCGTAAGGATCCTCGTATTCGTGGTATCAAGGAGAAGGACCAATACTGGCTGGCAACCCTCCTTGATCCACATTACAAGGGTAAGGTTGCGGACCTTATCTTGCCATCGCAGAGGGAGCAGAGGATGAAACATCTTCGGGAGGCCTTGCAGAAAGGTCTGTGCAACGCGTTCCCAGAGACTGGGAGGTTACAAACTCCTGTTTCTGGACAACGTGTTGCTGAGGCTTCGGTCAGTCAAAGAAGGAGCGGTGGAGAAGGTGGCCGTCTGACCGATGCGTTCAGACAATTTTTTGGTCCGCAGCCCCAAGGTATGATCGGTTCCAGCAACCATCGCCAGCGTCTGTTTTACATGGTGCAGGAATACCTAGGGGCAAGATCAGACTTGGACACCTTTCCCACCGAAAATCCTCTGGGTTACTGGGTCTTGAGGATGGATCACTGGCCAGAGCTTGCACAGTATGCAATTGAGCTACTGGCCTGTCCTGCATCCAGCGTTCTTTCGGAACGCACATTCAGTGCTGCTGGAGGCGTGGTAACCGATCACAGGGTGCGTCTGTCCACCGACTCGGTCGATCGGCTGACCTTCATAAAAATGAATGAGTCTTGGATCACCACCAGCTACCAAGCACCTGATGCTGATGTAACCGAATAATTTTTTTTGAAATCTCAGATCCCTTCAAAGACTGCCTATGCTGATGCTGAGTGACTATCCCTGAGTAATTATCCTCTTCCTCCTCAATCATCACGCTGATAGCTTGTAAGAACATTTTTGGTTCTGGGCGCCACCACCAGTGCCTAAGGCACAACTTTTCAGCCCCTGTTTAACAGGGGCGTGTAATTACAATTTTTGATGTAATACTTTGCAGCAGGGCTCGTTCCTGCATTCCAACTAGAGTGTCTGTGAGGGGTTGCAGTGTTGTGGCACCAGCACCAGTGCCTAAGGCCCAATTTTTCTGCCCCTGTCTAACAGGGGCGTGTAATTAAAATTTTTGATGCAATACTTTGCAGCAGGGCTCGTTCCTGCGTTCCAACTAGAGTGTCTGTGAGGGGTTGCAGTGTTGTGGCACCAGCACCAGTGCCTAAGGCCCAATTTTTCTGCCCCTGTCTAACAGGGGCGTGTAATTACAATTTTTGATGCAATACTTTGCAGCAGGGCTCGTTCCTGCATTCCAACTAGAGTGTCTGTGAGGGGTTGCAGTGTTGTGGCACCAGCACCAGTGCCTAAGGCCCAATTTTTCTGCCCCTGTCTAACAGGGGCGTGTAATTACAATTTTTGAAGCAATACTTTGCAGCAGGGCTCGTTCCTGCGTTCCAACTAGAGTGTCTGTGAGGGGTTGCAGTGTTGTGGCACCAGCACCAGTGCCTAAGGCCTAATCTTTCAGCTCCTGTTCAACAGGGGCATGTAATTACAATTCTTGATCTAATATTTCACAGCAGGGCCCTGTGAGGGCTTACAGTGTTGTGGCCACAGCAACACCTAAGGCCCAAATTTCTGCTGAGTATATAGGGCAGGACCCTACTTTCAAACATCTAACTTACAAACGACTCCTACTTGCAAACGGAAGGAGACAACAGGAAGTGAGATGAAATCTACCCCTAGGAAGGGAAATTCTCTCCTGTAAGAGTTAATATGGGAAAACAATTTCTCCTTTCCACTGATGCTTTCCAATCCTTGTTCCACAAAAAAAACCAAATTTTCAAAAAACATTTTTCATTGGGACAAAAAAGTGAGGTGAAATCTTCTGAAGAGGAGGAAAGACAGCAAAACAAATGTCACAGGGGTGATAACCCTTCCCTATGTTTTCCAAAAAGCTTAGAAAAGATTTTTTGGCTGGAGCTAAACACGTTAAAAATGTTCAAAATTACAAACAGATTCTACTTAACAACAAACCTACAGTCCCTGTCTTGTTTGCACCGCCTGTATACTGCTGTTCAGAGTATATAGGGCCTGGTGGCCCCACACCTTTCCTTATTTTAATTTGGGTGCGGGGTTCCCCTTAATATCTATACAAGACCCAAAGGGCCTGGTAATGGACTGGGGGGTACCCGTGCCGTTTGTCTCACTGATTTTCATCCATATTGCCATGACCCGACATGACATTAAACCCGCAAGCAGTTTTAAATGAGATTTTTTCCTTTAAAAATGACATTTGGTGCAGGGACTGTTCTAAACATGGGAAACACGCGTCACTTTACAGGCATACTATAGACACCCCCCAGGTACGATATTTAAAGGAATATTTCACTTTTTTTTTTTTACTTTAAGCATCATTAAAATCACTGCTCCCGAAAAAACGGCCGTTTTTAAAAGTTTTTTTTTGCATTGATACATGTCCCCTGGGGTAGGACCCGGGTCCCCAAACCCTTTTTAGGACAATACCATGCAAATTAGCCTTTAAAATGAGCACTTTTGATTTCGAACGTTCGAGTCCCATAGACGTCAATGGGGTTCTAACATTCGTGCGAACTTTCGGTCCGTTCGCGGGTTCTGGTGCGAACCGAACCGGGGGGTGTTCGGCTCATCCCTACAAGTGACCCTTCCTCAATAAATTAAAGTCTAGGACCTCCTCATGTTATAACCGTTCTAGGCAACTCCCCCTGCTATCGTGATTGACCATCTTCTACACTTCCCTACATCAAACTAGGCTACCCCACATTATCCTATTCTTCCGCACAGGATCTTCCAAGCCCCGCTTCAGGATATGTAGGGGGACTAGCGGAAGGTAAGCACCCCTGCCCCTGTTAAGCCTGGCTCTAACATTGAAGTAATGGCTGAAGAGGTGATAACAATGTTATAGGTAATATCCATTCCACATAGAATATTCCAGTAAATAATCTAGTACAACTGCATGTTAATGAACATAGAAGCATAAAAATAAATGAACCAAAATGTTTAAATAATAATGCAGAGCAATTAACTGGATCTGGAATATTTAAATACCCTCCATCCGTCCTCAATAGATTGGGGGTATCAGCAAAAAAATATGGCTAATATTTCTTGTGGTGGAGTTGTTCTGTTCCCTTGATTCCTCCGGATGAGTCCTGTCAAATTTTGCAAGAGATGATATCAGATATAATGGGGAGGGCATCGTATCCTCCAATCGCCACTGGGGGTCAAGCTAGTCCTACGGGCTATCCCATTAGTAGTCTGTGCTAACAATCGCTCTTCTGTCGGGCCCTTTTATGGGACAGTTCAGCAAAAGTGGGATGCCCATAGAAGCAGGGGAAGAGGTGGACCACCAGAATGTACGGGGAGTATAGAAAAAACATGAAGGGAGAGTACCCGACAAACATAGAGGAGCATCAGTGGGGGTGAGAATCAAGTTCTAACCGCTCACCGGTCGTGTGCCTTTCGTCAATCTTCTCTCGGTGCTTCTGCTGAAGTGTAGCGAGACCTGCGTCGGCTCCTCTGCGGTCTCGGTGATCGGATCTCTGCCTGCTAGAAGGTCCAGGCCGGTAGTTGGAGCATTCCAATGACTGTAGCCAGTCTGGGACTTCTACAGGATCTACGTCCAGGAATGCAAACGAGGCAAGAAGGTCAGCAGGGGTCCGCAGAGTGAAAGAATGCTGAGCTTTCCTAAATGTCACTGAGATGGGGAAACCCCACCTATAAGTGGTGCCTGCGTTTCTCGCCACCTCCAGCACTGGTTTCAATAGGGCAATGCCGATTTCGATAGCTCCGGGAGGATACGAATGACGGCTCCATCAAATGTGACATCTCCTTTCTCCCATGCCGCTCCCAACACCATTTACTTGTGGGCATATTGGTGTATACGACAGATAACGTCTCTTGGTCTGTCTAAATCGGTCGAGCGGGGGCCCAATGCTCGGTGGATACGATCGAAGGACAGGCTAGGTGGATAATGTTCTCCCATCGAATCCCTGAAGATAGCTAGTGTGGCGCAGGTTGTTTCGTCTGCTCCGATCTTCGACTTCCTCTAATTGCAGTTGTTGAGTGAGGATCACTGAGGCCTGAGCAGTCTGTGCCGCCTCAACCGCCGATAAACGTCGTTTGATCGTGGCTACCGTTGACACTCCCACTTCCATGCGGTCTGACAAGGTCTGCACTTCTTGTCTTACCCCCGCTATCTCCTGTCGGTGTGATGCCTCTAGCCTGCTGACAATGGCTTCCATGTCTGCCCTTGTTGGGAGAGCTTGTAAGAGCGCCCTTAGTTCAGCATCGGCTCTCAGGGTCAGCGGTGTATGTGACAGGGATAAGGATTCCTGTGAGTCAGAGCGGAATATTCCTGGGACTGAGCAGTCCAGGTTTTGTGCAGGTGGCATTGACATCTGGACCGAGGGAGCCTGTAACTGCTGATCAGTATATGCTCCAGGCCTCTGAAGGAAAAAACAAAAAAGTAGGGAAAGGGGTAATGCCTATAAGTAAGATTTCCACATTGGGTAATGTGTGTAGAAGCATATAATACTTCAAATCACATACCCAAGGCTAGAAACTGAGCCAAATACCTGCGTATAGTATATATGTGAGCAGGGGCATTCCTCTAGACCATAGCATACATGAAAAAAACGGGAGAGGACCAGAGGGTCACAGGACAGGGTCAACCAATGAGGAACACACTGGCTATAATTATAAATAGATACAATTTATTGCAATGTATCAAAAACAAGTTTCCACCCACATAATAAAAAATAAAAACCAACCTCCACCACTGAAAAAGTGACAGTGCAAAAGGACAGATTCACCACCTGGAAAACCCTGCATACATGTACAATATCCCCATACAGCACACTGATTAGGCTAAATCCAGCTGAACCCACTCCTGGGAATAATGGAATAACCTTGGGAGATAAAGGTATATATATATCGTAAATGAACAAATTAGCAATGCTGAAAGAATTAAAGTCCCTGTATGGTAAGCCTCTGTAGAACCTGCCGATCCAGGAGCCTGGGATGAAAAATCACTGGGAACCAAAACAATGAAGTTTATAAAGTGATTCCTGTAGATGATATATATGAAAGCAGTTCTGTCAGTTGCCGTACCATCATTACATTTGTAAAAGTCAAAAGATGGGGGGAAAGTTGAAACAGCGGCTTGTAATAAACAAATGAAGTGCAGCCTGTCACGTACCTTCCGTCCTCTGCTCTCTCTGCAAAGCAGTGTGGAGAAGGGGGAGGAAAAACAGCTGATCTGAGGATACACGTTGTAGCTGGCTGTAGCATGCAGACAATCTCCTTCAGAGTAGGGGCCGTCCCGACCTGAGCACAGAGTCCGTGATGATCGGCATTTGAAGGAAAGATGACTGCAGGGTCCTAGTAGCTGGTCTCCTAGTGTAACGTCGGTATCGCCAGGCACCACAGCCGTATGGCGTTAAAAAAGTATACAACACTAGCTACTCACATCTAAGATGGGATGTTCCATAGATTGGCTCAGCTAGGTGTATCAGTGTAAGATAATAGAGTCTCAGATGGGATCGCAGCTGGAAAGGGCGTGGAAAAGCAGGAAGGCTTGCATTACCAAGTATAAGCATACATCCCAAGAGCGTTTCTTCAAGTGGTACTTGCTGGGGAGAGCACCATGAGTACAAACGGGGATGATGAGTACAGTCCAGGTGGTGACTGTCAGCGAATGGGGGCATCAAGGTATGCTCCAGGCCTCGTGGCGTCCGCCATCTTGATAGTTGGTGATGTCCCGGGGTTGTTCACTAAAAATCTTTGTATGTATCTGCTGCTGTGTGGTTTAGGAGACACCTGCTGCCGAAATCTGCCTCTCCGCTTTCCAGCAGAGTACATACCGGGTAAAACGAGCAGAGGATATTTGATTTGATTGATTTGATAATGGACGGGTCAGGCCAGGAGCTCCTCAGAAAGACGTCCTCACTCGGCCATGTCGAGACCACGCCCCCCAGATTTTATTTTTTATTTTTACATTATTGCTTGGCTTTAATACGGCAGCATTACCCCAGTCTGATTAATTTCAACTTAAAAAAAAAGTATTTTTAAATCATTTTAGCTCTGACACCTGATTTTTTTATTCATCAGAAATAGACCTGAATTGACCAATGGAAGTAATAGCTCAAACAGATCTAATAGTTATGTACAGTATATAACAGAGCATCAACATGCACATATTCAGGGCTGTTTCTAGTCAGTGTGCTGCCTAATATAGTACTAAACATTTGTCCCTCACTTCCAGTGCTAAGTCCTGCTTCCCTAACCTTATGCAACCTTGGTCATTACTCGCACTTGCATGAAAAAAACTTCCATTGTAACTGACTGTGGATTGGTAAGGATGTCCATTTTGCACCCCTGTATTATACTTCTGCATTGTAGAGCATGCATGTGGATTCCTCTTCCTACACTTAATGAACCCTCAAAGCACAGAGTTATGGGTGTATCATGTTATTAATTTCCCTTTATAAACTACGAGAACTTTAACATAATTTCCTTTATTTTGGACTATACTAAGCCCTTCTTATTGTACTTCAATTCGTGAGTATAGGAGGTAGTGTAGTAAGTGAGGTATCAAAGTAAACTATTAGGGATCCAAAGAATCATGGGATTTAGCAGATTCACTGTGGTGCAAACCCTTTAAAGCCTTAAAGTGCATCCAGAATTAAAAACAGATAAATTGGCACAAGGACATACTGTAATTTACAATCTCTGTTCCTTGTGCTGATGCCTCTTCTTTTAGATGCAATCCTCCTCCGTCCACCCCCACCCCCCCCCATCCCCAACCGCCAGTGGTGCAGTGGAGATTAATAGAACCAAAGGGCTGTCACAGGTCCTCAACAAGAGAGCCCAACTTTCCCCACCCTCTCTGCCCAGCTGCTCCATTCTCAGAAGCCATTACTACAGCTTCTTTGAATGGAAAGCAATCTATAAATGGAGGACGGACAGATTATTGAAAGGTCCGCCCCCTCCATTCATAGATCACATTTCATTTATAGAAGCTTCAGCTTTAGCCTGCTGTCGGCTGAATATGGGTCACAGGAGTGCAGAACTAAGCTCACTCCTGTGATCCATAGGAGAAGTTTGGCTAAAAGAGCTTTGACCATACTTCTTCTTTCATTTTGTCTTTTATGTTTGCTTAGAGTCTAAATTTAAAGTGTGTCTTTAGGGAAAACTTTTATTTCAGCTTTGGAGAGAGTAGCGAAAAATTGGACCTCTATAATGATTAGGGATGAGCCGAACACCCCCCGGTTCGGTCCGCGGCAGAACATGCAAACAGGCAAAAAATTTGTGCGAACACCGTTAAAGTCTATGGGACTCGAACGTGAAAAATCAAGAGTGCTAATTTTAAAGGCTAATATGCAAGTTAAGTTATTGTCATAAAAAGTGTTTGGGGACTCCGGTCCTGCCCCAAGGGACATGTATCAATGCAAAAAAAAGTTTTAAAAAAGGACGTTTTTTCGGGAGCAGTGATTTTAATAATGCTTAAAGTGAAACAATAAAAGTAAAATATTCCTTTAAATATCGTGCCTGGGGGGTGACTATAGTATGCCTGTAAAGTGGCGCATTTTTCTCGTGTTTAGAACAGTCCCTGCACAAAATGACATTTCTAAAGGAATAAAAGTCATTTAAAACTGCTTGCGGCTGTAATGTAATGTCGGTTACTGGCAATATAGATAAAAATCATTGCGAAAAACGGCATGGGTCCCCCCCCCCTCCCAGCCCATTATCAGGCCCTTTGAGTCTGGTATGGATATTAAGGGGAACCCAGCATCCAAATTACAAAAAAAAATGGTGTGGGGCCCCCAGGGCCTATATACTATGAACAGCAGTTGACAGGCGGTCACCCGGGTTACAAACAAGCTAGGGACTGTAGGTTTGTTCTTAAGTTGAATCTGTTTGTAATTTGGAACAGGTACATTTTTAAAGTGTAGCTCCAGCCCAAAAATCTATTTTTAAGCTTTTTGAACAACATAGGGAAGGGTTATCATCACCCCTATAACATTTGTTTTTCTGTCTGTGCCCCTGTTCAGAAGATTTCACCTCACTTTCTGTCCCAATGACAGTTTTGGGCTATTAGGGAAACTAGGATTGGTGATAAAGCATCAGCGGAGACACCTTTTTCCCATATTAACTTACAGGAGAAAGTTTTCCCTTCCTATGGGTAGATTTCCTTTCACTTCCTGTTGTCTCCCTCCGTTTGTAAGTAGGAGTCATTTGTAAGTCGGATGTTTGAAAACAGGGGACCGCCTGTATATACTATACAGCCTGCCCAATACACTCTGTGGAAAATTGGGCCTTAGGTGTTGGTGGTACCAGAACACTGTAAGCCCTCACAGTTACTCTTGGTGGGCGTTGGAACGGGCCCTGCTGTGAAATATATCAAGAATTGTAATTACATGCCCCTGTTAAACAGGGGCAGAAAAATTGGGCCTTAGGCTGTGGTGGTGGTGGCACAACACTGTAAAGCCTCACAGATACTTTTGTTGAGCACAGGAACATTCCCTGCTGTGAAATATTAGATCAAAAATTGTAATTACGTGCCCCTGTTAAACAGGGGCAGAAAAATTGGGCCTTAGGCAGTGGTGGTGGTGCCACAACACTGTAACCCCTCACAGATTCTCTTGTTGAGCGCAGGAACGGGCCCTGCTGTGAAATATTAGAGCAAAAATGTTAATTACATGACCCTGTTAAACAGGGGCAGAAAAATTGGGCCTTAGGCGATGGTGGTGGTGGTGGCACAGCACTGTAAAGACTCACAGATACATTTGTTGAGCACAGGAACGGGCCCTGCTGTGAAATATTAGATCAAAAATTGTAATTACACGCCCCTGTTAAACAGGGGCAGAAAAATTGGGCCTTAGGCAGTGGTGGTGGTGGTGGCACAACACTGTGAAGCCTCACAGATACTCTTGTTGAGCTCAGGAACGGGCCCTGTGTGTTCAGAAAGAATGCTGGATGCAGGACAGGCCAGTAGCTCAATTGCATATTGAGCAAGCTCTGGCCAGTGGTCCATCCTCAAGACCCAGTAACCCAATGGATGTTCTGTTGGAAAGGTCTCCAAGTCTGATCTTGCCCCTAGATATTCCTGCACCATGTAATTCAGACGTTGGCGATGGTTGCTGGAACCAATCAGACCTGGGCGCTGAGGACTAAGGAATTGCCTGAAGGCATCTGTCAGTCAGACACCTTCTCCACTGCTCATTCTGTGACTGAACGAAGCCTCAGCAACACATTGTCCAGCACCAGGAAATTGTAACCTCCCAGGCTCTGGAAACGCATTGCACAAACATTTCTGCAAGGCCTCCCGAAAATGTTTCATCCTCTGCTCCTTCTGCGAAGGCTGGATAAGTTCTGCAACCTTATCCCTATAACGTGGATCAAGAAGGGTTGCCAGCCAGTAATGATCCCTCTCCTTGATACCACGAATCCTAGGGTCCTTTCGCAGGATTTGCAGGATCAGGGAGGCCGTGCAGCGTAGGTTTGCAGAGGCATTCGATCCTGAGTCCTCTGGGTCACTAAGGATCACATTATCCTCAACCATCTCCTCCCAGCCAGGTACAACTCCATGGGTTTCTGGGGACTGCAAACGATCCCTTGAAGACTGCTGCTGATGTTGAGTGTTTTCCTCCACCTCCATGCTGACACAATCCTCCTCCTCCTCTTCTTCTTCCTGTGTGATTGGCAGGCCTGCAGGAATATTAGCATCTGGATAAAGGGGGCCTTGAGAGGTAAGGAAGTCCTCCTCTTCCTCCCACTCTTCTGCCTCAAGTGCCCTGTCCATTATTCCATGAAGCGTGTGCTCCAACAGGAAAACAAGAGGGACAGTATCACTGATGCATGCACTGTCACTGCTCATCATCCTTGTGGCCTCCTCAAATGGTGACAGGACAGTGCATGCATCCTTGATCAGGAGCCACTGGCATGGAGAAAAAAAGCCAAGCTCCCCTGACTCTGTCCTGGTGCCATACTCACACAGGTACTCATTGATGGCCCTCTGCTGTGTGTGCAGCCGCTGCAGCATTGCCAATGTTGAGTTCCACCTGGTGGGCATGTCACAAATGAGGTGGTTCTTGGGCAGCTTGCATTCTGTTTAAATGTCAGCCAGCCGAGAACTGGCATTATATGACCAGCAGAAATGACCACAGACTTTCCTGGCCTGCCTCAGGAGATCCTGTAAGCCCGGATACCTGCTCAAGAACCACTGCACCACCAAATTTAGGATGTGAACCAAACAGGAAACATGGGTCAAGTGTCCCTGTCGGAGGGCGGAGAGGAGGTTGGTGCCATTGTCGCATACAACCATTCCTGGCTGAAGATGGCATGGCTTCAACCACCTTTAAGCCTGCCCCTGCAGAGCTGCCAGAGTCTCTGCCCCAGTGTAGCTCCTGTCCCCTAAGCATACCAACTCAAGCACCGCATGGCATCTTTTTGCCTGAGTGCTTGAGTAGCCCCTTGAACGCCTACAGAGCACCACTGGTTCACAGGACAAATCTGCAGAGGAAGAGGCCGTAGAGGAAGAAGAAGAGGAGGGGGTGGAGGAGAGAACTGTGGCAGAATCACCACTACTAGCATATTGGAGGCCTGGTGGTGGAATAAGCTCCAACAATACTGAACCCTGTCCTGCATCCTTCCCAGCTGCCAGCAGAGTTACCCAGTGCGCCGTGAAAGAAAGGTAACGTCCCTGTCCATGCCAGCTGGACCATGAATCAGTGGTAATATGCACCTTACTGCTGACCGCCCTGTCCAACGAGGTCAAGACATTGCCTTCCACATGCTGGTAGAGAGCCAGTATGGTCTTCCATGAAAAGAAATGGTGTTTGGGAACCTGCCACTGAGGTACCGCACATTTCACAAATTCACGAAAGGGGGCAGAGTCTACCAGCTGAAAAGGCAGCAGTTGCAGTGCTAGCAATTTGGCCAAGCTAGCATTCAGACACTGAGCATATGGATGGATGGGACTGAAACACAGGGATGTTATGATCTAAGGTTTGACCAGGAGGTAAGGCAGAAGTAATTGAGCAGTGTGTTTAAACAGCTATGAAGAGAGTCAGGTGACGGTGCCCTGTTTTTGTCTCCCAGCTGCGTTCCTGTATTGTTACCTTGTCACATTTATTTCTGGTGTTTACTACAAGTGGCCATTTCAACGCAGATCATGCAGACATGGTCCACTGTGGTCACCTTCAGAAAATCTGCCATGAAAGCAGCAATCATTGGAGTGCAGTGGAGTGAGGATTTCTAGGCAACAAGGGGAGTTTCTTTTGATTGTGAGGAAATGTGGATACAATCTACTAATGCAGTTGCTGTATAACCCATATGCTGACAGTAAGGGTCAGTTTTTTTGGGTGTTGTAATGGGTCCTTTCCTTTTCATCTCAGCAAAGATTCTTCACTAATTGATTCAGAATTAATCAACTTTGGAACTTTCCTCAACATTGATTATATGAACTTTTGTACATATTATTTTCTTCTTTTAATAGCACTACACCTTTACCACTGAATGTATTGTGTACTGTGTACACCACCAGAAAAGTAGTAGCAAATGCACTGTGGGTGCACGGTACTGTGTACACCAACAGAAGTGTAATAACAACTATGGGTGCGCTGTATGTATTGTGTACTGTGTACACCACCAGAAAAGTAGTAGCAACTGCACTATGGGTGCACGGTACTGTGTACACCAACAGAAGTGTAGTTACAACTATGGGTGCACTGTATGTATTGTGTACTGTGTACACTACCAGAAAAGTAGTAGCAACTGCATTAGGGGTGCACGGTACTGTGTACACCAACAGAAGTGTAATAACAACTATGGGTGCACTGTATGTATTGTGTACACCACCAGAAAAGTAGTAGCAACTGCACTAGGGGTGCATGGTACTGTGTACACCAACAGAAATGTAATAACAACTATGGGTGCACTGTATGTATTGTGTACTGTGTACACCACCAGAAAAGTAGTAGCAACTGCACTATGGGTGCACGGTACTGTATACACCAACAGAAGTGTAATAACAACTATGGGTGCACTGTATGTATTGTGTACACCACTAGAAAAGTAGTAGCAACTGCACTAGGGGTGCACTGTATTTTGTACACCACCAGAAGTCTAATAGTAACTATGGGTGCACTGTATGTATTGTGTACTGTGTACACCACCAGAAAAGTAGTAACAACAGCACTATGGGTGCACGGTACTGTGTACACCAACAGAAAAGTGTAATAACAAATATGGGTGTACTGTATTGTGTACACCACCAGAAAAGTAGTGCAACTGCACTATGGGTGCACGGTATAGGCTTGGCTACACTAGATGCAGTGGATATATATATATATATATATATATATATATATATATATACAAGGCTGACTGTATATGTATATTATATACACTGCAGCTAACTGAATAACCTTCCTGCCTGCCTGCTCAATCTAAATGACACTCTCTCTCCGTCCATGCCAACAACACACTACACGGGTCCGACGTGCAGGGAGCCTTATATAGTGTGGGGCTTGGAGTTAGTCCCCCTAAGCCATGATTGGCCAAAGGCACCCTGCCTTTGGCCAATTATGTCTCTCTTAGCTGAGGGCACTGGAATTGGCCGAAGCATGCAGGTCATGGTGCATGCTTTGGCCAATCATCATACAGCAATGCACTGCGCTCCCGCAGTGCATTATGGGGCATTACGCGGCACTCAAATTTGGCACAAACACCCCATATTGCTCGGTTTTCGACGAACGTGTGAACAGCCAATGTTCGAGTCGAACTCATGTTCAACTCGAACATAAAGCTCATCCCTAATAATGATCACTTTGTTCCTATTGGTAAGATGTACCCCTCTATTTGGTCAAGTGACCATTAAAGAAAATGAAAAGAAATCTAAAAGCTTTAAAGCTCTTCCCAGAACAAGAGGTAACGGGAACTTTTTTTCCAATAGGGACATCTTTCAAAGAAGGGGATTCTCTGCACCCTCTATAAGATTTTAGCTAACTGCCTGTTGCTTCTCTGGGTCATAACTTGGCAGGGGTGATAACTTTTCTCTATGTGAACTAAAAAAAAAACGGTATGGCTAATTCACACACTTTAATTTAGTTTTACAATGAAAATGACATTCCATATGTATACATTGATTGATCTACGGTCCTACCAGGCACAATGGAAATAATTTTGAAGACAAATACAGGTATGTTTTGCTAGTGATTTTAGTTTATACACTTGAGTAAACCTGGCATGTTCACTTTAAGAATTTTCCTTCTGCCATTGGGTACTTTTGCCAGTATGAACTTTGTGAAATGGAGCATCATTTGCTTAGTGCCCATAGCAAGCAACAGGAAGCAGATTCCTATCAGTGATCTTCAATCTAACCTTGCTTCTTTTGGCACTGACCCTACATATTTGACAGTGCAAAAATATATGTCTTTTACAAGCATTGCAGCTAGTAGTAATTGAAACACATTTTTGGTTTAGCTTTAGATATATATATTTGAGATGATTTGAGCTTTGTGACATGGTGCATTACCCTGCTAGAAGTAGCCATCAGAAGATGGGTACACTGTACTCATAAAGGGATGGACATGGTCAGCAACAATACTCAGGTAGGCTGTGAAGGCTGTGAAGTTTAACCACTTCAATACAGGACACTTTTACCCCCTTCCTGCCAAGGCCAATTTTCAGCTTTCAGCACTGTCACACTTTGAATGAAAATTGCGCAGTCATGCAACACTGTACCCAAATTCATTTTTTTATCATTTTGTTCACACAAATAGAGCTTTCTTTTGGTGGTATTTGATCACCACTGGGTTTTTTATTGTTTGCGCTATGAATTAAAAAAGACCAAAAACGTTGAAGACAAAACAAGTTTTTCTTTGTTTCTGTTATAAAATGTTGTAAATAAATACGTTTTCTCCTTCACTGACGGGCACTGATGAGACTGCACTGATGGGCACTGATGAGGTGGCACTGATGGGCACTGATGAGGAGGAACTAATATGCAGTACTGATGGGCACTGATAGCTGACACTGATATGCAGCACTGATTGACACCGATATGCGGCACTGATGGGTACTGATGTTGTGCCACTGATGGGCACTGATGGGTGGCACTGCTGGGCAATGATGGAGACTGATGGGCAGCACTGATGGGCAGGGATAGATGGCACTGATAGGCAGCACTGCTGAAGAGGCACTGGCAGGCATTACTGTTGGCACTGATTGGCATCCCTGATAGGCACTGATTGGCATCCCTGGTGGGCACATGTGGGAACTGATTGGCATCAGAGGTAGGCACTGCTGGGCATCACTGGCGGACACCCCCCCCCCCCCCCCGTCAGGAGAGCCGCTTATCGGCTCCTATCTATTCATGCCCTGTCAAGCACTAATAGAGGAAAGCCGGTAATCAGCACTTCCTGATTATGATGTGATCAGCTGTGATTGGACACAGCCAATCACATGGTAAAGAGCCTAAGATCGGAGATGTGGTGTGTCAGAGTAACACACCCCACCAATGATTGCCGTGCTGCACGCCCATGGGGGTGCGCACAAATTGCTAATCCTGCTGGACGTCATATGAAGCCCAGTCAGGATAATGGAACTCCTCACGGATGTCATTCTTCTGTAGGCCAGGCAGGAAGGAGTTAAACGATGCTCAATTGGTACTAAGAGGCCCAAAGTGTGCCAAAAAAAATATCCCCCCACACCATTACACCACCACCAGCCTGAGGCAACATTTTTCCACTCTTCTCTTGTCCAATTTTGATGAGCCTGTGCGAATTGTAGCCATAGTTTCCTGTTCTAAGGTGACAGGAGGGGCACCCGGTGTGATCTTTTGCTGCTGTAGACCATTTGCTTCAAGGTTTGATGTGTTGTGCATTCAGAGATTGTATGCTGCATACCTTGGTTGTAACAAGTGTTTGTTTGAGTTACTGTTGCCTTTCTATCATCTCAAACCAGTCTGCCCAGTCTCCTCTGACCAATGACATCAACAAGGCATTTTCGTCCACACAACTGCCACTCACCGGATAGTTTCTCTTTTTCAGGGTATTTTCTGTAAACCCTAGAGATAGTTGTGAGTGAAAATCCCAGTAGATCAGCAGTTTTTGAAATACTCAATCCAGCCCATCTGGCACCAACAAACATGCCATGTTCAAAGTCACTTAAATCCCCGTTCTTATGCTCGATTTGAACTTCAGTAAAGTAGAAGGAGATGTGAGGGTGGAAATGTGGCGGCAGTTGCTGCTAGTGCCTATTCACATATGCACCCCCATTGATTGAAAATTGGGACTATTGTGGTACTCGATAATGATATTGCAGTTACAAAATTCTAAAAAAAATATATAAATTTTAATAATTGAAAGTATCAAATTACAACACAAGATAATTACATACAATCATAAAAACAAATACCACACTGAATACAGTGAGGGAAACCCGCAGAGTTTTTACAGGGGATGTGTGTGGAGTTTTTATCTCGACCGGTTTCGCGGCTGGAGCCGCTTCTTCAGGAGAAACAAATCTATAAGGTAATTTAGAATAACTTAGCTGAATACATACATATGTAGTTACAAACATAAGCAATGCAGCAAACATAATTAATCACACATATAATCACAAATCACAGTACATAAAAGGTAAAACTGAGGACAAGCTCACCCGCTCGAACGGAAACAGTGGGACAGCGGAACCCAACACAATTCCCCCCGCGGCGGACACAGGGGATCTATGAACGGACTCTAGTATGGTAAAAAAATAATAATAAAAATGATAATGATAATGTAGTAATTGGAAAATTGATGACATGGTGAAGAATACAGGGGGAAAGAAAACATGTGAATGCGGAATGTTGGCGTGAGACAGGGGGGGGGGAGGGAAGGAGGGAGGGGGGAGGAAGGGGAGAAAGGAACAAAAGGAGGGAAAGGAAGAGGGGGAAAAGGGGAGAAAAAAGGGGGGGGAGGGGAGGGGGGAAAAAGGGGGGAAAGGAGGGGGGGAAAGGTGGGCAAGGACTGGGGAGGGGAGGGAGAGGGAAAGGGAAGGGGGGAAAGGAAAGGGGGGGAGGGAGGGGGGAAAAAAGGGGGAAAGGAAAGGTGGGGAAACAGGACAAGGAAGGACACGGGCAAGGAGAGGGGGGAAAGGGGGAAAAAAGGGATAAGGGATATGGGGAGTAGGAAGGTATGGCGAGGGGGAAGAGGGGGAGGGGGTAGGGGGAAAGGAAAGGAATAGGGAAGGGAGGGGGAAGAGAAGGGAGGGAGAGGAGAAGGGGAGGGGGGGATGGGGGGGAGGAGAATAACAAGAAACACCACCAAGGAACACCGGGCTTGGAAAGTACTGTGCGAAAGTGAAAAAATGATAATGAAATTAAATAAAGATTAAATAAAAACACAAGGACTGGCACTCATCAATGTTGAGTGAGCCACCTTAATACACATAAGCTGTGAATACTATAAGGTGATATCGATGAGCAGCATGAATGGAAAACATGAAAAGATGTTTGGTGATTAAATTTGAAGGTTTCAGAATTATGATGCTGCTAGTCACCGTACAGGGATGCCCATTCAACTAAAAGTAGAAAAATATACACATAATCATCAGACAAGGTGGCCAGTATAAATGGATCATAGCCCCATGGGTCAGAAAAAGACAACGGAGCTGCTGAGTACACAGAGGCAGAAAAGGGAGACCAGGGATAGAACAGTGAGCATATGTATAGGTAATAAAGGAGGGATGAAAGTATGAGGTGAAACAGCTCTGTAAGTGTTACAGGGGCACATAGTAATAAGAAGAGGTGAACCTAGACCAATACGAACATGCCTCTGCGCCTGGTATAGGCGCAGACCGACACTGTAGAGGAAGCAGAGTGAAAAGACATAGAAGGACTGTGGGTTCAAAGGCAAGGAGAACTGACCTTAGGGTGGATGATCCATTCAGCAGCTTAGTGTCAGCATCCGTCAGCTCACACAGCGGTCCCTGAATGGCCGCTATATGGGCTCCCCAACCCAGAAGTCAGAGCACGCCGAGGGCGGCCTCTGACATAACCGGGTCTGTTTGCCCGCATTGTGCAGGTGCACAATCGCGTGCTACTGCGCAAGCGCGCACCGATGTCAACAGGCATTAGATTCCCCGACATACGGACACAAGCAGCCCAGTTACAGGCTGCCAGGCCAAACACATGTCCGCTGCGGGGAGAGAAGACCGGATTCCCGCAAACCACCACCACCGCTCAAAGGAGGGGGGGGAAGAGCGTGTCCTCTTACAGCAAACAGTAACGCAGTTCAGTAAAGAGAAGGTTACAAATGAATAATCTAAAGCATATGTAAACTAAATAAAGGTCTCAGGTATTGTCACCTGGGGACTGTCACCAATCCCAGCCTAGCTAGTAAGTCCGTTATAGACTGAGACGAATAAGGTGATAGAACCAAATAGAACTTAAAGGAGAACACACTGTAACAACTGCCATCGTCCAAAATAGGGGAGGGGAGGGAAGGAAGGGAAGGAGGGGGTCAAAAGGGAAGGGGACACGGGGAGGGGGAAAGGGGAGGAAGGAAGAGGGGGAAAAGAGGGGGGAGAAAAAGGAGGAAACGGAGAGGTAGGAAACTAGGAATATGGAGGGCCCAAGGTTGTCACAGGAAGGGTTTATAGGATACTGTCTCATTGAGGCCAGGGGGAGAAGTGGCATTGAGCCGCTCAATCCACAGGGACTCCCGTTGAAGGACCGAGTGGTCCCAATCGCCACCCCTGGGGTTGGGTTGAACTACCTCGAAGACCAGGAATTGGATGACCGAACTGTCGAATTTATGGTATAAGCCAATGTGTCTACCAATCGTGGTCAATTTCCCATTCTCCGGATAGTAGAGATGGTCGCCAATTCTTTGTCTGAATTCTCGGATAGTTTTTCCCACGTAAAAGGCTTTACATGAGCATGTCATCAAATAAATCACTCCTTTTGTACCACAGTTGGCAAAAGTCCGTGGGACCAGGGGCTCCCCATTTGGTAGAATAAAGCGCCTGCCCTCTCGGACCCAGGGGCAATGATGACAATCCCCACACCTAAACGTACTGTTAGGTCCTGTCCTAGGAGGTTTAGTATGGGTGTAATGGCTGGAAGTTAGTTGGTCCTGCAAGGAACGAGCCCTACGGAACACCAATTCCGGGGTGGACCGTATATATTTGGCTAGAGTGTGGTGCTCAGCCAAAAAATGCCAATTCTTGGATGTTGCGAAGCAAATCATGATGTGCCGAATAGGTGGTAATAAATCTCACGCAAGCGTTGGAGGCAGGGGGCTTTTTACGATTGAATAGTAGGGAATTACGAGAACGTGACAAAGCTCGATTGTAAGCTTTTCTGAGGGTAGTAGGGGAGTACCCACGTAAAAGCAAATGTTTACGTAGCGCCTGGGCCTGGAGTCTAAAGTCACTGTCAAGTGTACAGTTTCTGTGTAAACGCAGATATTGAGCATAGGGCATGCTACGCACCAACGGGCCAGGGTGGGCACTGGTGGCAAACAGAAGCGTATTGCCGGCCGTGGGTTTACGGTAGAGGTCCGTGCCCAGGGTACCATCTTGTTGTTTGATAATCCTTAGATCTAAGAAGGGGATCTGTTCTGTATCAATCTTGAAAGTGAATTTAAGGTTTAAGTCGTTGATGTCCAACTCACAAAGGAAATGCAATAGGTTTGCGTAGGCTGGGGCACAGGAAGTCCCCATCGCAACTCCCCGTGTTTGCAAAAACAATTGATTGTTAAATGTAAAATAGTTTTTGGTTAATATAAAATGTAATAGTGCAAGCACAAAGTGGTTTAGGGGCCACATGGTGGTATCCTGTTCAAACAAGAAGGAACCAGCCGTCCGTACGCCCTGCTCGTGGGGGATACTGGAGTAAAGTGCCTCAATATCAACAGCCACGAGCAGGGCGTCCGGAGGGATCTGGATTCCCTCAAGACGTTGCAGTAGGTCGGTGGTGTCTCTAATTTAAGACGGGAGGCTGCGGACGTGAGGCATCAAAAATGCATCCACGAATTTACTGGCATTATCAGTTAAAGAACCTATCCCCGAAACTATCGGTGTTCCTGGGGGGGGTTTTACATTCTTGTGGGTCTTGGGTAGGGAATAGAAAGTGGGGACATGGGGAAATTTAGGGACCAGGAACTCAAGGGTATCTTTGTCAATGATGTCTGTGAGATAGGCCTCAGTGCATAGAACCTGGAGTTCCTGTGCATAGGACGATACATGGGATTGAGTGATGGGTAAATACCAGTTCTGATTATTGAGAATGGCTAGGCACATGGATTGATATTGATGGCGTGTCATGAGGACGATGTTTCCGCCCTTATCCAATTGTTTTATAACGACATCTGCGCGTCTCTGCAAAGATTGAAGTGCTCGAGCTTGCCTCGGATTGAGGTTGGAGGGAAAGTCAGGCCATTGTTGTTTTTTGAGGTCTCTGATGGTAGCTTGAAGGAAGGCCCAGATCTCCGGGCAAGTGTTGAGATCAGGGAACCTGCGAGATCATAAACGAAAGGGCTTGGAACATGAAACTTGATTGAGGACAGCAGGCCAACCAGAGGAATTGGATATAGGGGTGTGTTGAGAGGAAGTCCCCACAGAGGATGCTCTCTGAGGGGCATCAGCAGTGGACCCGGTATCGAGGGACTGATCGGAATCCCCTGTATCCCCCTCATCAAAAAAGAGCATGAGGTCATGGAGCGCCTGGAAATCCTCCATAGTGAAGTGCCTGGTGCGCTCCGTGAGCTCACGCTCCAGATTAAGATTAGCACGGTCAGAATCGTACATATATCTAAATGTGAGATTGCATGCAAACAAATATAGGTCCTTGATGGTCTCGGTGACTTTGAGCGCATCAAGGGGACAGAAGCCTAGCCCCATTTGCAATAATGAGGTTTCCTCATTGGTTAATATGTAGGGAGTGAGATTTATGACATTGAGGTTGGTGTCACGTGAATAATGTTCTGCTGGGGTTGTGAGGGTTTCAGGACATATGTGTCTAAATTGCTCTGTTGCTTCTTCAGTCCTTCTATGTCTTTTCACTCTGCTTCCTCTACAGTGTCGGTCTGCACCTATACCAGGCGCAGAGGCATGTTCGTATTGGTCTAGGTTCACCTCTTCTTATTACTATGTGCCCCTGTAACACTTACAGAGCTGTTTCACCCAATACTTTCATCCCTCCTTTATTACCTATACATATGCTCACTGTTCTATCCCTGGTCTCCCTTTTCTGTCTCTGTGTGCTCAGCAGCTCCGTTGACTTTTCCTGACCCATGGGGCTATGATCCATTTATACTGGCCACCTTGTCTGATGATTATGTGTATATTTTTCTACTTTTAGTTGAATGGGCATCCCTGTACAGTGACTAGCAGCATCATAATTCTGAAACCTTCAAATTTAATCACCAAACATCTTTTCATGTTTTCCATTCATGCTGCTCATCGATATCACCTTATAGTATTCACAGCTTATGTGTATTAAGGTGGCTCACTCAACATTGGTGAGTGCCAGTCCTTGTGTTTTTATTTAATCTTTATTTAATTTGATTATCATTTTTTCATTTTCGCACAGTACTTTCCAAGCCGGTGTTCCTTGGTGGTGTTTCTTGTTATTCTCCTTTCCCCCCCTTCCCCCCCGTCCCCCTCTCCCCTTCTCCTCTCCCTCCCTTCTCTTCCCCCTCCCTTCCCTATTCCTTTCCTTTCCCCCTCCCCCCCCTTTCCCCCTTGCCCTACCTTCCTACTCCCCATATCCCTTGTCCCTTTTTTCCCCCCTTTCCCCCCTCTCCTTGCCCGTGTCCTTCCTTGTCCTTCCTCCCCCCTTTCCTCTCCCCTTTTTTTCCCCCTTTCCCCCTTCCCCTCCCCCCCTCCCTCCCTTCCCCTCACCTTCCCCCTTCCCTTTCCCTCTCCCTCCCCAGTCCTTGCCCCCCCTTTCCCACCCTCTTTTCCCCCCTTTTTCCCCCTCCCCTTTCCACCCCCCCCTTTTTTCTCCCCTTTTCCCCCTCTTCCTTTCCCTCCTTTCGTTCCTTCCTCCCCTTCCTCTCCCCCCCTCCCCGTCTCACGCCAACATTCCGCATTCACATGTTTTCCTTCCCCCTGTATTCCTCACCATGTCGTCAATTTTCCAATTACTACATTATCATTATCATTTTTATTATTATTTTTTACCATACTAGAGTCCGTTCATAGATCCCCCGTGTCCGCCGCGGGGGGAATTGCGTTGGGTTCCGCTGTCCCACTGTTTCCGCTCGAGCGGGTGAGCTTGTCCTCAGTTTTACCTTTTATGTACTGTGATTTGTGATTATATGTGTGATTAATTATGTTTGCTGCATTGCTTATGTTTGTAACTACATATGTATGTATTCAGCTAAGTTATTCTAAATTACCTTATAGATTTGTTTCTCCTGAAGAAGCGGCTCCAGCCGCGAAACCGGTCTAGATAAAAACTCCACACACATCCCCTGTAAAAACTCTGTGGGTTTCCCTCGCTGTATTCAGTGTGGTATTTGTTTTTATGATTGTATATAATTATCTTGTGTTGTAATTTGATACTTTCAATTATTAAAATTTATATTTTTTTTAGAATTTTGTAACTGCAATATCATTATCGAGTATCGCAATAGTCCCAATTTTCAATCAATGGGGGTGCATATGTGAATAGGCACTAGCAGCAACTGCCGCCACATTTCCACCCTCACATCTCCTTCTACTATACAACCCCGGGATGATGGTACTTATACTAGCCTTTTATTGATCTGTAACCAAGGCCTTACCATTCTTTCTGATATACACAGGGTGGATAATACACCCATTTGCTTGTCTGTGTATCTCTTGGTGGACAGCAACACCAATTGATGCCCTCTTGTGCCTACAATTTTTGTTTTCCCTGGTGCGTTTTCTATTATTGTTTCTTCCTGTCACCCCAACAAAGACTGGGTTCTTCTGTCTTAGACGAATATAAATATGGACGTCCTAGGCACCGATTGGGCAGGCTTTATGTCCAATCTTAAAACTGCATGTCTAAATAATCATAAAACTGAAGACGACATTCAAACTTTCTTTGCTAAAATGTTTAAACTTCTCAAACGTAAGTCGCACTTACATTGGCATATCGAATATTTCAAAAAGTATGTCAGTGAGAATATTTGCCCCCTCGGTTTGAGAGGTCAGATATTCCCTACCATAAAAGATCCATCAGTGGACTTTAAGAAAACATGAGAGAAGATCTTAACTAACTGATATTGAATCGGATTCTTCTTTATCCTCAACCTTGTCATCTCAGAGCACTAGTCGTCCCAATACGCTACCTACATCTAACTCTTCACGTAAGAGACTTCGTTTTGGGGGTAACACCCCACCAACGGACTCCAAAAAGGATAAAAAAGGCCCCAAAGGCTCTAGATCTTCACGTGCACCCCCTACACAAACCCCCAATGATACCACTACCTCTTTAGTAGGGGCAGTTGGCCACTTTACACTACATGGCACTATTCCAAAAGTTTTAAGATCAGCCTTGATGACAAATAAATACACCAAAATTAATGAAGATGCCATTTTTTTAGATCTGAAGAAGCAACAGAGCAATTTAGACACATATGTCCTGAAACCCTCACAACCCCAGCAGAACACTCCTCACGTGACACCAACCTCAATGTCATAAATCTCACTCCCTACATATTAACCAACGAGGAAACCTCGTTATTGCAACTGGGGCTAGGCTTCTGTCCCCTTGATGCGCTCAAAGTCACAGAGACCATCAAGGACCTATATTTGTTTGCACGCAATCTCACATTTAGATATATGTACGATTCTGACCATGCTAATCTCAATCTGGAGCGTGAGCTCACGGAGCGCACCAGGCACTTCACTATGGAGGAGTTCCGGGCGCTCCGTGACCTCATGCTCCTTTTTGATGAGGGGGATACGGGGGATTCCGATCGGTCCCTTGATACCGGGTCCACTACTGATGCCCCTCAGAGAGCATCCTCTGTGGGGACTTCCTCTCAACACACCCCTATATCCAATTCCTCTGGTCGGCCTGCTGTCCTCAATCAAGTTTCATGTTCCAAGCCCTTTCGTTTACGATCTCGCAGGTTCCCTGATCTCAACACTTGCCCGGAGATCTGGGCCTTCCTTCAAGCTACCATCAGAGACCTCAAAAAACAACAATGGCCTGACTTTCCCTCCAACCTCAATCTGAGGCAAACTCGAGCACTTCAATCTTTGCAGAGACGCGCAGATGTCGTTATAAAACAGTCGGATAAGGGCGGAAACATCGTCCTCATGACACGCCATCAATATCAATCCATGTGCCTAGCCATTCTCAATAATAAGAACTGGTATTTACCCATCACTCAATCCCACGTATCGTCCTATGCACAGGAACTCCAGGTTCTTTGCACTGAGGCCTATCTCACAGGCCTCATTGACACCCTTGAGTTCCTGGTCCCTAAATTTCCCCATGTCCCCACTTTCTATTCCCTACCCAAGACCCACAAGAATGTAAAAACCCCCCCCAGGAAGACCGATAGTTTCGGGGATAGGTTCTTTAACTGATAACGCCAGTAAATTTGTGGATGCATTTTTGATGCCTCACGTCCGCAGCCTCCTGTCTTATATTAGAGACACCACCGACCTACTGCAATGCCTTGAGGGAATCCAGATCTCTGCGGACCCCCTGCTCGTGGCTGTTGATATTGAGGCACTTTACTCCAGTATCCCCTACGAGCAGGGCGTACAGACAGCTGGTTCCTTCTTGTTTGAACATGATACCACCACGTGGCCCCTAAACCACTTTGTGCTTGCACTATTACATTTTATATTAACCAAAAACTATTTTACATTTAACAATCAATTGTTTTTGCAAACACAGGGAGTTGCGATGGGGACTTCCTGTGCCCCAGCCTATGCAAACCTATATTTAGGTGGCTAGGAGAGGCACATCTATTCGGATGAGAGATTTTCCGAATTTCTGGACAATATTCTTCTGTGGTACCATTTTATTGACGATCTACTATTGATATGGACTGGTTCTAGGGACAAACTATTGCATTTCCTTCGTGAGTTGGACATCAACGACTTAAACCTTAAATTCACTTTCAAGATTGATACCGAACAGATCCCCTTCTTAGATCTAAGGATTATCAAACAACAAGATGGTACCCTGGGCACGGACCTCTACCGTAAACCCACGGCCGGCAATACGCTTCTGTTTGCCACCAGTGCCCACCCTGGCCCGTTGGTGCATAGCATACTCTATGCTCAATATCTGCGTTTACGCAGAAACTGTACACTTGACAGTGACTTTAGACTCCAGGCCCAGGCGCTACGTGAACGTTTACTTTTACGCGGGTACTCCCCTACTACCCTCAGAAAAGCTTACAATCGAGCTTTGTCACGTTCTCGTAATTCCCTACTATTCAATCGTAAAAAGCCCCCTGCCTCCAACGCTTGCGTGAGATTTATTACCACCTATTCGGCACATCATGATTTGCTTCGCAACATCTTAACCAAGAATTGGCATTTTTTGGCTGAGCACCACACTCTAGCCAAATATATACGGTCCACCCCGGAATTAGTGTTCCGTAGGGCTCGTTCCTTGCGGGACCAACTAACTTCCAGCCATTACACCCATACTAAACCTCCTAGGACAGGACCTAACGGTACGTTTAGGTGTGGGGATTGTCCCCGTTGCCCCTGGGTCCGAGAGGGCAGGCGTTTTATTCTACCAAATGGGGAGCCCCTGGTCCCACGGACTTTTGCCAACTGTGGTACAAAAGGAGTGATTTATTTGATGACATGCTCATGTAAAGCCTTTTACGTGGGAAAAACTATCCGAGAATTCAGACAAAGAATTGGCGACCATCTCTACTATTCGGAGAATGGGAAATTGACCACGATTGGTAGACACATTGGCTTATACCATAAATTCGACAGTTCGGTCGTCCAATTCCTGGTCCTCGAGGTAGTTCAACCCAACCCCAGGGGTGGCGATTGGGACCGCTCAGTCCTTCAAAGGGAGTCCCTGTGGATTGAGTGGCTCAATGCCACTTCTCCCCCTGGCCTCAATGAGACAGTATCCTATAAACCCTTCCTGTGACAACCTTGGGCCCTCCATATTCCTAGTTTCCTACCTCTCCGTTTCCTCCTTTTTCTCCCCCCTCTTTTCCCCCTCTTCCTCCCCCCCTTCCCCCTCCCCGTGTGCCCCTTCCCTTTTTCCCCCCTCCCCCCCTCCTTCCCTTCCTTCCCTCCCCTCCCCTATTTTGGACGATGGCAGTTGTTACAGTGTGTTCTCCTTTAAGTTCTATTTGGTTCTATCACCTTATTCGTCTCAGTCTATAACGGACTTAATAGCTAGGCTGGGATTGGTGACAGTCCCCAGGTGACAATACCTGAGACCTTTATTTAGTTTACATATGCTTTAGATTGTTCATTTGTAACCTTCTCTTTACTGAACTGCGTTACTGTTTGCTGTAAGAGGACACGCTCTTCCCCCCCCCTCCTTTGAGCGGTGGTGGTGTTTTGCGGGAATCTGGTCTTCTCTCCCCGCGGCGGACATGTGTTTGCCCTGGCAACCTGTAACTGGGCTGCTTGTGTCCATATGTCGGGAAATCTAATGCCTGTTGACATCGGCGCGCGCTTGCGCAGTAGCACGCAGTAGCCCGCACGTGCACCTGCGCAGTGCGAGCAAACAGACCCGGTTACGTCAGAGGCCGCCCTCGGCTTGCTCTGACTTCCGGGTTGGGGAGCCCATATAGCGGCCATTCAGGGACCGCTGTGTGAGCTGACGGACGCTGACACTACGCTGCTGAATGGATCATCCACCCTAAGATCAGTTCTCCTTGCCTTTGAACCCACAGTCCTTCTATGTCTTTTCACTCTGCTTCCTCTACAGTGTCGGTCTGCGCCTATACCAGACGCAGAGGCATGTTCGTATTGGTCTAGGTTCACCTCTTCTTATTACTATGTGCCCCTGTAACACTTACAGAGCTGTTTCACCTCATACTTTCATCCCTCCTTTATTACCTATACATATGCTCACTGTTCTATCCCTGGTCTCCCTTTTCTGCCTCTGTGTGCTCAGCAGCTCCGTTCTCTTTTTCTGACCTATGGGGCTATGATCCATTTATACTGGCCACCTTGTCTGATGATTATGTGTATATTTTTCTACTTTTAGTTGAATGGGCATCTCTGTACGGTGACTAGCAGCATCATAATTCTGAAACCTTCAAATTTAATCACCAAACATCTTTTCATGTTTTCCATTCATGCTGCTCATCGATATAACCTTATAGTATTCACAGCTTATGTGTATTAAGGTGGCTCACTCAAAATCGGTGAGTGCCAGTCCTTGTGTTTTTATTTAATCTTTATTTAATTTCATTATAATTTTTTCACTTTCGCACAGTACTTTCCAAGCCCGGTGTTCCTTGGTGGTGTTTCTTGTTATTCTCCTCCCCCCCGTCCACCCGTCCCCCCCTCCCTTCTCCTCTCCCTCCCTTCTCTTCCCCCTCCCTTCCCTATTCCTTTCCTTTCCCCCTCCCCCCCGTTTCCCCCTCGCCATACCTTCCTACTCCCCATATCCCTTATCCCTTTTTTCCCCCTTTCCCCCCTCTCCTTGCCCCTGTCCTTCCTTGTCCTTCCTCCCCCCCTTTCCTCTCCCCCTTTTTTCCCCCCTTCCCCCCTTCCCCCCCTTCCCCCCCCCTCCCCTCACCTCCCCCCTTCCCTTTCCCTCTTCCTCCCCTCCCCAGTCCTTGCCCCCCCTCCTCTTTTCCCCCCTTCTACCCCCCCCTTTTTACTCCCCTTTTCCCCCTCTTCCTTTCCCTCCTTTCGTTCCTTCCTCCCCTTCCCCCCCCCCCCCTCCTTCCCTGCCCCCCCCTGTCTCACGCCAACATTCCGCATTCACATGTTTTCCTTCCCCCTGTATTCCTCACCATGTCATCAGTTTTCCAATTACTACATTATCATTATCATTTTTATTATTATTTTTTACCATACTAGAGTCCGTTCATAGATCCCCCGTGTCCACCGTGGGGGGAATTGTGTTGGGTTCCGCTGTCCCACTGTTTCCGCTCGAGCGGGTGAGCTTGTCCTCAGTTTTACTTTTTATGTACTGTGATTTGTGATTATATGTGTGATTAATTATGTTTGCTGCATTGCTTATGTTTGTAACTACATATGTATGTATTCAGCTAAGTTATTCTAAATTACCTTATAGATTTGTCTCTCCTGAAGAAGCTGCTCCAGCCGCGAAACCGGTCGAGATAAAAACTCCACACACATCCCCTGTAAAAACTCTGCGGGTTTCCCTCGCTGTATTCAGTGTGGTATTTGTTTTTATGATTGTAAGTAATTATCTTGTGTTGTAATTTGATACTTTCAATTATTAAAATTTATATATTTTTTTAGAATTTTGTAACTGCAATATCATTATCGAGTACCGCAATAGTCCCAATTTTCAATCAAGGGGGGTGCATATGTGAATAGGCACTAGCAGCAACTGCCGCCACATTTCCACCCTCACATCTCCTTCTACTATACAACCCCGGGATGATGGTACTTATACTAGCCTTTTATTGATCTGTAACCGAGGCCTTACCATTCTTTTTGAACTTCAGTAAGTCATCTTCACCACTTCTAGATTAATGCATTTGATTGGTGACATGTGATTGGCTGACTAGCAATTTGTGTTACTATGCAATTGAACAGGTGTACCTAATAATGATAATAAGTGGCCAGAGAGTGTATGTGATAAATTGTGTTTTTACACCTGGCTGGAGTTCAGTTTTGAAATTATTGTAATTTTTATTTTTAAAAGTACATGGTTGTGTTTAAATATGTAATTCTGTCACAGAACCTGCATCAGAAAAAGGAAAAATATTTCACATAACTTTGGTAAACTTATTCATATGTTTTTTGTGTCAACCTTGAAAAATATTCATGAGCTGAGTCAGCTGCTAATGAATATTTCCCTGCCTAGATCAAAGATGCCTTTCCTGAACTTAATTGTAAATTCAAGAGAGAATATTGCACCCAGAGGTATCTTGGTATGCAGCCACAGTAGAAATGTTGTTGTTAAGGCCATTGTGCTGTACAACAGAATTTCTCATTTTAACTGCAAAAATGATAGGAGTGATACAAAAGTGTATTTTTTATTTTTTTTCTAACTGACCCTGTGTTAAAGGTGCAGTCTAAACAAAACTGAAAATACATTTTTAGAATACATGCAAGAAGCACAACCATCTGCTCATTGCTTATACCAATCTACTCCAGCCCTTTCTATCCGGTGATGTGAAAACCCTTTTGCCTACTTTTTTGTAATGCAGGAGAGATATTTCCAAAAATAATAGCATATTGGAAAAAGTTTTTATTTTCGTGAATATGCATACAGATTTATTCAGGATTCAGTTCATTGATCATTTTTCCTTGTTCCTTAAATTGTGTAATTATCCACAGATCAACATGCAAACATTCATGGGATATGCTGAGCTGGCTCCTGATTCATCTCTCTTTTCTAACACATCCACTATAGGAACATGCATCAAAGTGTCAATACCAAGATATTTTTCACAGCTACCTATCAAAAACCTCCCTTAGAAGTTTAAAGTGATACTAAAGTCTTGTTTTTTTTTTCTTCAAGAAAAATAACAAACATGTTATACTCACCTGCTCTGTGTAGTGGTTTTGCACAGAGCAGCCCGGATCCTCCTCTTCTCAAGTCCCTCCTCTGTGCTTCTGGCCCCTCTCTCCTGTCAAGTGCCCCCACAGCAAGCAGCTTGCTATGGGGGCACCCGAGCGGAGCCGCAGTTCTGCCCCTACCCCCTTTCTCTCCTCATTGGCTCACTGACTTTGATTGACAGCAGCGGGAGCCAATGGCACCACGCTGTTGTCTCAGCCAATGAGGAGGGAGAGTCCCGGACAGCTGAGTTGCTTGTGCAACATTGCAACATCACTGGATATAGATGGACCTCAGGTAAGTATTGGGGGGGGGGGCTGAGGGGGGCTGCTTCACACAGAAGGCTTTTTATCTTGATGCATAGAATGCATCAAGATTACAAAAAAAAACTTCTGCCTTTACAACCACTTTAAAACTATTTGTTGATTAATCTAGCACAGATAGAGGAGTTTACATATTGCAGATTTTAGAATACAAACATGCCCACAACATATGTGTAGAGCTGTCTAAAATCTATCTATCTACAGTCGATAAATACAATTCAGATTAGTGTACATTTAGTAGACTGATTTTAGTTCATGGGTAGTGTTTGCAAATTAGCATTAGGTATTTGGTAATTTAATTCACTTGTTGATGGAATTGATCATTAAAGAATAGTTCTAGGAAACACTAGGTAAATCTATCTATACCTATTTACAGTACATTTGTCTTTCTCCTATAAATACTGCAATCTCAAGAAACTTATGCCCCGTACACACGGTCGGACTTTGTTCGGACATTCCGACAACAAAATCCTAGGATTTTTTCCGACGGATGTTGGCTCAAACTTGTTTTGCGTACACACGGTCGCACAAAGTTGTCGGAATTTCCGATCGCCAAGAACGCGGTGACGTACACCACGTACGACGAGACTAGAAAAGGCCGGTTCAGAACCAAGCGCGGCACCCTTTGGGCTCCTTTTGCTAATCTCGTGTTAGTAAAAGTTTGGTGAGAGACGATTCGCGCTTTTTCAGACTCGTGGCTTTCAGATCGTTTTCTGACGTTCAGTTTGTGCTTGTGGGTTTGTATCTGCTCTTCAGTGCATGCAGTCAGTTCGTATAGGAGTTTTCTGTGCGATCTTGCCCGCTCGTTGCTGTTTTTCAGGTCGCTCTTCACAGGCCTTGCTGTTCTTCAGTGCGTTCTGTTACTTCGTTCTGAGCAGCCGACCATTTTCTAGCCATGTTTCGTATGCGTACTCCTCATAGAGTTCGTGCTGTGCGGGGGCTTGGTGTTGGGGTCCTGACCTTGACACAAGTCCAGTCCATGAACAGGGTGGGGAGGAGTTCATGGACCAAGAATTGGTTGCTTCAGCGTGACCAGTTCTGTCATATGCCTTTGCTCCATGAGATCCGTGAGAATAATCCTGATGATTTCAGGAACTTTCTCAGGATGACGGACCCCGTGTTTCACCGTTTGTTGGCTTCGCTGACCCCTTATATTAGCAGGCAGGATACCTGCATGAGGCAAGCCATCACTCCGGAGCAGAGGTTGGTCGCTACCTTGTGGTATTTGGCCACAGGGAGAAGTCTGCAGGACTTGAAGTTCTCGACAGGCATCTCCCCCCAGGCTCTGGGGATCATTATCCCAGAGACCTGTTCTGCCATCATCCAGGTCCTGCAGAAGGAGTATATGAAGGTAAGATTTTTATCCTTTTATATCACATTTTATTGTATTGAATGTTTGATAATATATTGTATTTCTTCCATCATTCCCTAATTACCATGATTGTAATATGCTGTGAATGTCCCCTTTGTTCTCATGCATGCTGGATATTTAGGTAATTATTATTTTATGTCCTTCATACATATTTGCCCTTCAATAACCTCCCCAGCATGGTGTCTCCTGCCCTATATTCACCTCATGTAGTCACTTAACAATGTATTTTATCAGCTCCATAGTAGTGCTTTACCCCAAACACCCCCTAAAATGTTTTAATTCAGGCAGAGTGCCAGAGGCTTTTTTTTTGTGGTGTCCCCAAATTTTTTTTAACCCTCCCCCCCCAACTGCTAAGTCAGCTGATCCCAATTCTCTATCCTCAATCATCTATCTGCTGACTTTGCCAAACCCATACACACTATACCCATCTCTTTACTGGTCAGATGTATGGATGAATTCCCCAAAGCATGTAGTGCAAGGGCCTGCCTGTATACTTTCCAATGGTACTGTTTAAAGTTTTTGTATCCTATTATTATCTTGATAGGTAATAGCAGAATGTTCAAATGTCCTCAAATGTGTACAGTGTGTATTTATATCTTTGTATTATGACACTTCTTACCTGTCCAGCGGTCTGCCAATAGTGTAACTAAGGAGGGGCTGTTCCAAGTAATACCCTGTATTTAGGCATTCATCTCTCAATGAAGTGAAGAGGGTTACCTGTCCAAGAGTCCCCCCCCCTGTAATGTTAGAAATGGCCCATGAGAGGGGGGGAGGGGGAATATGATAGGTGTACCTTATACTTTGTTGTTGTTAAATTCCCCTTAAATGCTATCTGGAGGTTGCCCCATAATGTTTGTGTATAATCTGCTTGCCATGTTTCTGTGAAAAAATAGTAATGTTTATTTTTTTTTCCTCAACAGTTTCCTTCAACGCCACAGGAATGGCAGACTGTGGCCTCCCACTTTGCCCAGCGGTGGGACTTTCCTAACTGCGGAGGGGCAATTGATGGGAAACACGTCCACATCGTCCCACCACTCAACTCGGGGTCGTACTATTATAATTACAAGGGGTTTAATAGTATAGTGATGTTGGCGGTGGTGTCGGCTAATTACGAGTTCTTGTATGTGGACGTGGGGAAGAATGGCCGGATGTCTGATGGTGGAGTGATCGCCCAGACGGAGTTCTACAGGCGTCTCCAGAATGGCAGCTTGGACTTGCCACCTCCAGAGGACAATGTTGAAGGTCTCCCATTTGTGTTTGTTGCTGATGAAGCATTTGCGCTGGGGGACCACCTGATGCGGCCATTCCTGACGAGGACCCTCACCCCGGAACAGAGGGTTTTTAATTACCGGCTGGCCAGAGCCCAAAGAGTGGTGGAGAACACATTTGGAATCCTGGCCAGCTGGTTCCGATTATTTCTGACACCCATCCATATGGCGGAGTATAAACTGAACCATATAATACTTGCCTGCTGTGTTCTCCATAATTTTTTAAGAAAACATTCAGCCAACTATGCTGGCTCAGTTGGGCCTGAGGCCGGAATCCCTAATCCATCAACACTGACGGCGCTTGAAAGTGGCCGTCCTGGCATGCCCTCCCTGAATGCCCGTGATGTCCGGTTACGCTACCTGGAGTTCTTTGTGCGTAGGGGGGCTATCAATATGCCAGACAATCTGTGACACCTTTTTCAAATAAAAAACAACCAAAAGAAATTCTTTGTGGACATTTACTGCTTGTGTTTGTTTTAGCTGACCCTGACAGAAATGTGTTGAGTGCAGAAAATGTTGTTTGGGTAACCTTATAAAAAACAGTGTTGGCTGGTACTTCCTAGTACTTCCTAAATGCAAAAACACATTTCACTAGAAGTGCACTTGCAACTGCACTGAACCTGCACTTGTAGTGCAAAGAGGATTTGCCCTTAGGAAATAACCCCCATTTTTGCATAAAACAGCAATTACATCACCCCAAAAGTGTTGTAGTGTTGAGACAATAATCCACACATTCTTGAGTAAGGCACTTTTTTTATACCTGCACAATCACATGTGCATTTCCCAAAGGTTTTTAAAACAAACCAACATGTTTGTTGTATAACAATGTTTGCAGTAGCATTATCAAAAATTGAAATATCCATTTCAGATAAAACAGGCCTGTGTAAAACCAACAAGAAAGCCAAAAAACTTGAACTTACAAAGTTCACATATGGTAAAACCTGAAGGCTATATCAGACATGAGTATTTAGGAACTGTGTTTGATATAGCGTTCAGATGGGGGGAAATCACCCCTGGAAAAGCCAAATTTGGAAGATGCACACCAATTTACGAATGTCAACATGTGCTATCTGCCATCAGGGGGGATCAAGGGACGGGTTTTGGGAGAGCAAGCCCTTCCTCAACGCTACTTTATAATTGAGGAAGGGGTTGCACCCCCAAAACACGTCAATTGATCTCCCGTGATGGCAGATAGCACATGTTGGCACACTGTGTGCATCCTCCAAATTTGGCTTTTCTAAACATTGAAAAAATTTTGGTACGATAAAACAGGTGATTTTGTGGGGTTTAAATTCGCCCCAAAACATCAATGATGTTATTATTTTTTTTAATAACATCACTGATTTGTTGCTGGATGTTTTGCAATTGGAGATTACACCCCATGATCTCCCCGATCAGTATCTGGGCACTTTCAGATGTAAAGCGTTCTGGATCACGATCACCTAAAAAGAGATAAAGAACAAAAAAAAGGTCTCAAAAATCTGCCACCATCCATCTCTTTGACCTGAGCCTGTGGTCGCAGACACTCACCTGTTGTGGTGCCAATCTCCACCACGTCTTCTTCTTCCTCCTGCTCAGCTTCTTGGGTTGGGATTTCCCCTTCTTCCAGAGGGGGGGTCTCTGGTCTCCTCGGATGAGGGGTGTCCGAGTCTTTTCTCCCCTATGTAAAACAAAAATGGTATACTTAGCACACAGATATTTGATGGCAGAATTAGAAATAGGAAACATTGCTTGGAAGTGGGGTACAATTATCTATTTTAGCAGAGTTCCAAGATGTATATTTTTTATTGCCCTTTGTCAAGCTGCAATACTTTACCTGTTTGGTACAAGCTTCACAGATGTAGCCCCCCCATAGTATACACTGGAGCACCTGTGTGGCCCCCTAATAAAAATGGTGTTCTGGGGTCCCACACTAGTGCTCCAGTGTCCAGATGTGAAAACAGCTGCTCAGTGTCCTCTCCTTACACACAATCTAGTTTGCATTTCATTCTAGTAACAAACCCATCTACACAAACAAATATTTGGCATCCAAGTAGGCCCCCAAAAATGTGTGAAAATGCATATGGCCTAAACAATGGTGTTCTAGAGGCCGAAAGAAAAATGTTTGATACGAACGAATAATGTGCCCATGAACATTAAAGTTGACCTTTTGAAACGTTACAACTAATAAAAGCATATGGAGCAGAACGAACGTAATAAAGACAGAAAGAATAGGAACACAGCACAACTACTTACTTTTTTGCAACACTCTCCGGATCTTTCGGTACTGCTCTGGATCTCTCAACTTCAGGTCCGACCACCGCTTCCTGAGCTGATCTTTAGACCTTCGTACCCCGAAATTCCGCTCTAGACTCCTGACCACTTTCGCCATGATCTTGGCCTTTCGGATGTTCGGGTTGGGGTAAGGCCCTTATTTTCCGTCATAGTCGGACTTCCTCATGATGTCGACCATCTCCAACATCTCCCCAAACGACATATTTGTGGCCTTAAAACATCTCCTTCTGGATCGGGACGTGCCTGGATCCGCCCTTTCCTCCTCCTCCTCCTCGTTGCTACAATTAGCATGCACCTGCTGTATGTCCGCCATCATGCTCTTCCTCCACTGCGCCGAATGAAAAGGGGCGGGGAATACACTAGAAAGAACGTCAGGGGCGGGCGGAGTTACACGCATGTGCAGTGTATATAAAGCTTAACACGCGTGCGTATTACGTTTGATCTGTGAGCGGAGGAAGGAGCATTGGATGCGCCGATCGTAAGACCGAAGGTAAGAGACAAACTTGTGCCTATACTGCTTCTAGATTGAGGCCTATATTGTAACAAGATTAGGAGAGTTTAGTGTGACATTAGGCTTTGTCTTGTGTTGTGTCTTGCAGTGAACATGGATATGGTACTCAAAGATAAGGACTTCATTTCAGTATTCATAGAGATGCTAAGGGAGCTGCCCTGTCTGTGGGAGATTAAACACCCCCATTACAAGAACCAAGCAAAGAGGAAGGCAGCACTGGAGCAATTGTGTGAAATTGTGAAGCAGGTGATCCCCACGGCAGACATCACTTATTTAAAGATTTTCATTGGTGGCCTGAGGAGCACATATCTGAGGGAGCGCAATAAAGTCCTGGATTCACAGAGATCCGGAGCAGCAGGTGACATCTATGTCCCCAGGATGTTGTACTACGACAGGCTGCACTTTCTGGCAGGCCAGACTGAACCCAGGCCATCCCTCTCCAGTCTTCCTTCCACGCTTCCTTCCCCCCCGGCTGAGGCTTCGGACGCCCAACCTGGGCCTTCCAGGCCGCATGTGGAGGAGCCCAGATTGAGCCAGGTATAGCATTCCTCTAAATATTTCTGCTTGTCCAATCAATGATGTGAACTATATGTTAGTTGGGAGTACTAATTAAGGATTGTGATTGATGATGCAAAACATTACAACTATGTCCCTTTTTCATACACAGGGAAGTCTCAGCCAGGAGGTGGCCGGGCCGAGCCGGCTGGCTGATATCAAGGTCCCTCCCCTACACCTGAAAACAGAAAGTGGCAGTAGGACGAGTGGCCTTGAGGAGGCGGCTATCAGATTCTTTTGGAGGGCTACAGAGGTCCTGGGTGCACCACACACCAGGCAGGAGAACATTGCTGCATTCATAGCCTATAAAATGCAGAGGATGGAGGAGGGCCAAAAAGCCATGTGTGAGGCCCTCATATCGGAGGCTCTGGCGAAAGGTATGAGGGGCCAAATTACACCTCACACACAGCTTTGGGATGGTCCTCCTCCTCCTCCTGCAGGTCCTACTCCTCCTCCAGGTCCTACTCCTCCTCCTGCCACATCTCCAACTGCACAGCCACAGCCGGGAATGAAGTGTGAAAGGAAAACCAGACAGCGAGGACCCTGGATCCAGTCTGTTGGGCCAAAAAATGCAGCCTCTTGTGGTACCACAGCCTGGGGACACAGATGTCATCTGCTGCTATCCAAGTCTAACCAGACTGCCCTCCCTTACATATGGACTCCTCAGGCCACCAATTTTGATGTTGAAGAATTGATGTCTGCCGTGGGGGTCCCAGGCTTCGCTAATTTCTCTTGTTGATCCAGTGTTGCCTTCCTCTTTGTTTGGTTCTGATCCCTTAATAAAGGATTTTTGTTTTGAATTATACTCTCCTATGTGTTTTACTTCAAAAAGGACAGTTTGTTTGTGAGGATTCAGGTACATTTCAAATATACAATGTGAAATGAACAAGGGACACCAACAACAAACAATCTCCTTGAGATTAAATAATAAAAGATATCAATGGTGTTGGGGTAACTTGACACACAAAACACACCCAAAAATATTCTGGAGTAAAAATAAAAATAACATTGAACAAAGATCAGCCTTGGAAAAAATACAAACATTAAATAAAAAAAAAGGCTTAAAATCCAAAATATAAAAAAATTAAAAAATATCAAACTGTCAGATGTGACAACTAATAACAATATATTCAGGGAATCCCACTAAAAAAACACAAATAAAAGTTTGTGAGAAGTGTGTGTGAATATGAGCAGCAAAATGACTTAATTCTTGTCACATTATAAAGAAGAACAGAGTGCGCTGTATTAAACCATTTTTAACATTGCAGCGTGAAGAAAGTGCTGTATCCATTGCGAACGCTAAGTTTACCAGAACGAGCTGTCCCGTGTTGGAATTTCTTCTGAGCATGCGTGGCACTTTGTGTGTCGGAACAGGCCACACACGGTCGGAATTGACGCGATCGGATTTTGTTGTCGGAAAATTTTATCTCCTGCTGTCCAACTTTGTGTGTCGGAAAATCCGATGGAAAATGTCCGATGGCGCCCACACACGGTCGGAATTTCCGACAACACGCTCCGATCGGACATTGTCCATCGGAAAATCCGACCGTGTGTACGGGGCATTACAGTTCTCTTGGTTCAAGCAACATTTGGGTCTGCACCAGAACACTGCCCAATTAAAGTATCTATCTTTCTGTGTTGCCTCTCCTCCACTGTACATTAACTTTGGCAAAGCAGAATAATACAAAAATATATGAAATTCTACTGCTCTTGCTGCCCTTACAATATCATGGAGCTGCAGTTCTTCCTTACACCCATTATAAGGTGCTGTGCATCTTAAAGTATATGATCCACAACACCAATGGGGAACGACTTTCTGACAGAAAGCCTAAGGCATTGAGGCTTATACTGACAACTCTGGGAACTCTATTTTATACTCTTGATCAGACCTTCTTAAATGCCACCTCTAAAGGAGAAGGGCATTAAATTAGGCTCTGGCTAATTGAAGCGTTTTTGGTATTTTGAGATGAAGATATTAGGCCTCTTCTTACATACCAGATTAGCAACATTTTTTACAGTCCTTCTGATGGGATAAGTAACATTTGAGACTGTTATGCCGCGTATACACGAGCGGACTTACGGCAGACTTTGCCCGGCGGACTTTTCGACGGACTTTACGACGGACTTTCTGAATGAACGGACTTGCCTACACACAATCCACCAAAGTCCATCGAATTCGTACGTGATGACGTACGACCGGACTAAAACAAGGAAGTTCATAGCCAGTAGCCAATAGCTGCCCTAGCGTGGCTTTTTGTCCGTCGAACTAGCATACAGACGAGCGGACTTTTCGACCGGACTCGATTTCGACTGATTGATTTAAAACATGTTTCAAATCTAAGTCCGTCCAACTTTTGAGAAAACAAAGTCCACTGGAGCCCACACACGATCGAATTGTCCGATGAGATCCAGTACGCCGGACCAAGTCTGCCGTAAAGTCTGCTTGTGTGTATGCAGCATTAGACCTATCTCTACCAATTTGCTAGTATAGCGCTACCCCCAAAAGAGCTGCTTGAGTTTGTTCAATCTGTTACTCTGCCTCTCAACCCTAATAATAGCCTCAGCCCCCTCTGGCACACCTGGAAATAGTGTAAGTGCAATGACCAATGAGAAACACACACGTTAAATAAATAAATAAATCACAGAAATTGTCTTTACTGCAATATTTCTGTGGAAGAATAACAAACAGTAAAAGTATATAGTCTAGTGATCAACTAGAGATCAATAACGGAGATTTAAGAGCAATAGAACTCTGATTCCTATATTCAAGTTGCTTTCAGAGGATTCAAAACCTGAGAATGTCCCCAAGAGGAGAGGCACACTTTAATAGTAAATAAAGCACAATTTGACACTTCAGATTTAGATTGGTTACCTCTACTCAGATTGGTTCCATGAGTCCAGGCAGGAGGAGAGCAGAGGAATGACTCCCTTTGTGTCAGGCCTCTCTCTACTGTCCCCTGACACCACAGGCCCAACTTTACACACCTATTCAAGTCAGCAAGTAATGGCTTAACTTCATAGATAAACTGTCCCACACACCCAATGCATATGCAGAGCCCTGAATATGTGTGTGCAGATCCGTATGGCTCTAACAGCTTAATTCCTTTTTGAAGCAAAGATAAGCTTTGGTGCCTTCAGCTAGCCACTTTCATTGGTGCACTTTAACTCCTGGTTAGCAGGGCAAACAATATAACTGGCCCAGACTATCAAGTGAAACAGACAGGATTTTGTTCAAAAAGGTGAGACAACAATTATGCCGCTATACAATGTCCTAGAAATGGATAGCCTTATCCTTATCCTTTATCCCTGTAGTAAGATAACTGCTGGCAATAATGTTTGTATACAGTGTTCAAATAACTCTTTCTGTAGTGCAGTGTCTCTGTTCCTTGCAGATGGGCAGAAATGCCCTCTCACCAAATCCTGTGATCAGGGCCCAAGAGAACGTCTTGGAACAGGCAGGCTTTCATCGGTTCCCCTGACGCTGGAATGGTTCATCTTTGGTGGAGATGCGCCTAAATATTCCCCCTATCTCAGGATGGATGTCCCCACTGGCAGCGGAGGCCAGAATAGCACAGAGAGATCATCTGAGAGACAGCATCTCTCCCTCAGGTCTGGTCTCTTCCCTCCCTCAAGGCTGACTGAACTTTACCTCAGGACACAAAATGGAGTCTTTTACTTTCCTGTCCCCATAGCATCATGGGGTTTGTAGTTCTCCCTGTATACCAGTCTATGGGGCTGTTTTGTGTGGGAACTGCATGTCCCAGAATTCATTGCTGCTCTCCCTGCAGTTCAGTACAATCTCTTCCATTGGCTGTTGTAACTGTGCCCTCAATTGGTTTTCCCCTTCCTGCCAATAGGGGCACAAGAGAGGCCACTGAATACAGAGCTCTGTGTGTGTCAGCTCATATTACATTAACTCAGTCAGTGAAAAATGCTAGCAGGCTGCTCTCCCTAACCAGAAGCTTGAAAGCCTGTTTACATTATTCCGGCCATCTTGGCGGGATTGCGGGTTTAGAGTGAGACATCCGCTACACTAGTCCTAGCATTTTAAAAGAACCAGCACAGAGGAAAACTAGTAAGGGCTTGGCTCATGACATTTCCAGAATCCTTAAAAAGCTTTATAAGTGAAAGAGCAAGGGGTTCCTCCTTAACCATTCAATCTAAAATGTTTATCACTACACTGCCACAATAACTAGGTATTCTTTCACTTTAAAGTGATCCTGTACATCATTCTTAACACCAAGTAAATATCTTGCCTAAATGCAGATACTGCCATGGCATGGTATTGCCTTTATTAAAAAGTCTCTATTTTCACAATAGCTGTTGATTCCATGGGCAAAAAAGTATTGTTTACTTTTTGTTAGTATAAAAAGCCACACATCACAAGAATACCCTGTATGTGAAAAGTAAAAACAGCCTCAGCCCCAGCTCCATCCAGACCACCAACCCAATGTGTTTCACCTCGCCCACATTAGGCCCCATCAGCGGGGTGAAATGCATTGGGGTCGGTCTGGGTGGAGCCCGGGCTGAGTCTATTTTCACTTTCCACATAGAGTTTTTTCTAGTGATGTGTGGCTTAGGATCATTCTTTCTTTGTCTGGGTGTCCACGGAGCTGGGACAAGCTCCATCCCCACCTGCTCTCCCAGCAGTTTATTATAGAAGAGAACCCTTTAGAACCGCGAGCAGTACCCACAGTTTGGCATTGATTCACAGTGATTACTCTCTGTTTCTTTCTTCAGACACTTTCTTGTACATGTTTAGTGGACTTCATGTAGGAAATGTAAAAGTACAGAAAATGCTTATTTTCTGTTATTCTTCACCTTTGCTATTTAGCACTTATTTTCTCTGGCTGTTTAATTATGCTCCACCAACTGCTATCCCCTGTCCAATAATAGTTTCCTTACTGGTGAGTGAAGTAGTCCCTTTGGAGAGCAGAAATCAAAATTCCTCAAGTTTTTCTTATGCAGTAGGGAAATCTTTATAACAATCTGGTACTTATTGATTCTATGGGCAAAACTATACATTTTCTGTTATGCCTTCATTTAATAGGCCAAATATGGGGCACATTTCTTCATATGTGAGAAGATATGTCCAATAACAAATCACAATGAATCACCTCAATAGTCAAATAACACCCCTGATGAATGAATGTCTGTATAAATGTTTTCTGAAACATACAACACTTGACTAAAACCTAGAATTATGCCTAGTAACATTGTTAGCTACAAGTATATTATTAATGACATTATGCTGTTCTTTCAAAATGTCTAAATTAATGTTACTGTCTAGAATATGATAATCAAAGATTGGAGATGATAATATCTTGTATTCACTTAATGTGCTCTACCTGTAACCTTTCAGGCTTTAGTTTGTGTTAAATGGTTTAATTAGTGACCCTGGGCTAATTGAAAAGCTCTTGATGTATTACTAGCAAGGCAGAACATCTCTATAAAACTCGTATACATATTACAGTGTGCAAAACAATCTGGAACCCTTAGAAAACAAAATGCAATGATTTCAGTGGCATACTTAAATAACACAGGCTAAATAAAAATATCACATGAGATTTTGAGAACTGAATAATAATTGTAGCACCCTGGAGTTTAGACAGGGTTGCTGCTCACAAATGTACTTGCCAGGAGTATTTATCCTGGTTGATTGCAAGACATCTATTGATTTCTCCCTAAGTTTGACCTTGTTGCACTTTTCTCTTCTACCACTAGGTAGCCTGGTACTTGGTAGTACTAGATACAAGAAGGGCAACACAAGGTCAGGTTATGGGTACATGGGGTATCTCAGCCAATGGGCAGGCGTTTTCTTGAATCCCTTGGCCTGCTGGGAGAGCCTATATATTCGGATGAGGTCAGGTGATCTGTGTACTGTGCCACCTGGACAGCTGTCTGGGTGGACATGTGTTGTATTGCCTGGGTTGCTAGGCCAGAGATGAGGCCTATTCTGGCTGCTAGGCTGTCTAAGGACCTATCCAGAAGCCAGAGAGCAGCGCAGGGTTGGGACTGCGGCTTGCAGTCCAACCAAATGTGATGGTTCTGTCGGTCGGAGAACCTGTCGTGGTCGGAGGTAAAGGGGAAACTGACACCAGTAAGGGACTATCCGCCTAATTACCAGGGACCACAGTGAGTAACTGAAGCAAGTACAGGAGCAGTATTCTAATTAACCGGGGACGGTGAAGAATTGGGAAACATTCAGTGGGAATCAAGCCAGGGACCCAGCCAGCGGAGGAGACACTTGCAGAACAGCTTTGTGTCTCAAGCCAGGGACCGAGCAGGCCAGCGGGTGTGAAGCTTGAGAGGTATCTAGAGTGCCAAGCTAGGGACCCAGCAGAGAAGCGGGGGTGACGCTTGAGGAAGATACCACTGTGAGGATTGGAGGAGCTCAAGGGATTCAGTGGCAGTGAATTAGTGTAGCTCAGTGTATTGAAGAACTACAAGAAGTGATTGTAATGAAAGTGAAGGAACTGTTAAGCCTTGTGTTTGGAACTGTTAAAGACTGTTGCCATAGGAGACAGCATTCCTACACATGCAGATGTGGCATCTTGCTGGATGCCTTTCCCTGCATGGCTGTCTTTCTATTGAAGTCTCGGAGTCTGCCAATTAATCTTGCCACTACCTAAGGGTGTCCTGGCTGTAACCCTCTCTCCCCCAAAAAAAGGTTTGTTAAGAGAAATAAACTTTCTTTTGCATCCAGGAAGTGTCTGGCGCCCAATAACTTTAACAACTATACACCCACTATGCCTCACAACCCAAAGATATGGAAAACTGATTTTAGATGCAAATTTCGACTTTTTCAGTAAAATGCAATGTTTTTTTTTTTTTTAACTTCCAGCTTTCTAAGCCTCTTTTTTGGCCATCACATTAAAAGACCAAGTGGAATTTTCAGACAGTGCTTAGAGGAATTTGTGTCCCTTCCTCATACTATAGTGTGTAACTGAGGGTCCTGTTAGGTGCTTGGAAGAAAATATTTCTCCAATCTAGAGAAAAGACACTAGTAACTGGTTGGAAGAGTTCTACGGGCAGAGAGAAGACCTTTTCTCCAGAGTGGAGGGGCAGCGATGTTAGCAGTAAAGAGAGTTCCCTTCCTGGAGAGTGCATTGGCTGTGAACTGTGTCCTCCCAGGGATTGATGAATGGAGGGGATCAAAATGTTTTTTTCAATAACCCTTTTCAAGTTACAGTAAAGTTTTTTATGCAAAGATCAGTGCCACAATTTATAATCTCCAATAACACAATAAAATAGCTTGAAGAATGAAGTGAGCTTAGGAGTATTTCGCTGACTTAAATTTTTCAATTCACACTGCCCTGGGGACTGAGCATCTGATTAAAGCTATGCTCCAAGGGCCCTACCGAAGTTAAGGGGATATCTCACCCCACAAGCAGATGAGTTTTACAGGAAAAGTACACATGTGTTTATAAACTCAGCTGACAATATCTCTAGATCTAATAATCATTGTGTTAAGCAGTTCTTCTTAAAAGCACTTATTAATTTTATACAGTATGTTATTGCTAAGTGCTTTTATGTTTTAGTTAAAACATATCTTTTTGTAAATTAATCTTCTTACTGTTTTTGCTTGTCTACGGCATCCTATTTGGTCAATGATGTCACCAAAGATCCCAAACAGTTTTTTGACACTCCAACTGTGCCAGGGAGCTGTCATTTGTCATTTGCTGTCATCTAGCAGGGTAGCTTTGTCATGGTCTACAATGTTGCATGTCACCCATCATAACTGATGTAAATCTACATCAGTCAAAAAAAAAATATTGATGGTTTCTAAAGACACATATCCAGAGATGCAGCCTGGTGGTCCAAAAAAGGAGGAACCATATCAGAACACATGCGCTTAAAATTGGGAAGGTACCTTGCAAGGAGGGGCAGCCAAGTCTCTCACCTTGCAAGGTACCTTGTCCCCATGTTGATGGAAACAAAAGCTTTATCCCTACATCCTGTCTCCCAAAGAGCTGTGGGGGTCCATGGGTAGGGATGAGCCGAACACCCCCCTGTTCGGTTCGCACCAGAACATGCGAACAGGAAAAAAGTTCGTTCGAACATGCGAACACCGTTAAAGTCTATGGGACACGAACATGAATAATCAAAAGTGCTAATTTTCAAGGCTTATATGCAAGTTATTGTCATAAAAAGTGTTTGGGGACCTGGGTCCTGCCCCAGGGGACATGGATCAATGCAAAAAAAAGTTTTAAAAACGGCCGTTTTTTCAGGAGCAGTGATTTTAATAATGCTTAAAGTCAAACAATAAAAGTGTAATATCCCTTTAAATTTCGTACCTGGGGGGTGTCTATAGTGTGCCTGTAAAGGGGCGCATGTTTCCTGTGTTTAGAACAGTCTGACAGCAAAATGACATTTTGAAGGAAAAAACTCATTTAAAACTACCCGCGGCTATTGCATTGCCGACAATACACATAGAAGTTCATTGATAAAAACGGCATGGGAATTCCCCAAAGGGGAACCCCGAACCAAAATTAAAAAAAAAAAATGACGTGGGGGTCCCCCTAAATTCCATACCAGGCCCTTCAGGTCTGGTATGGATATTAAGGGGAACCCCGGCCAAAATTAAAAAAAAAAATGACGTGGGGTTCCCCCTAAATTCCATACCAGACCCTTCAGGTCTGGTATGGATTTTAAGGGGAACCCCGCGCCAAAAAAAAAAAAAAACGGCGTGGGGTCCCCCCAAAAATCCATACCAGACCCTTATCCGAGCACGCAACCTGGCAGGCCGCAGGAAAAGAGGGGGGGACGAGAGTGCGGCCCCCCCTCCCTCCTGAACCGTACCAGGCCACATGCCCTCAACATTGGGAGGGTGCTTTGGGGTAGCCCCCCAAAACACCTTGTCCCCATGTTGATGAGGACAAGGGCCTCATCCCCACAACCCTGGCCGGTGGTTGTGGGGGTCTGCGGGCGGGGGGCTTATCGGAATCTGGAAGCCCCCTTTAACAAGGTGACCCCCAGATCCCGGCCCCCCCCCTGTGTGAAATGGTAAGGGGGTATATAAGTACCCCTACCATTTCACGAAAAAAGTGTCAAAAATGTTAAAAATGACAAGAGACAGTTTTTGACAATTCCTTTATTTAAATGCTTCTTCTTTCTTCTATCTTGCTTCATCTTCTGGTTCTTCTGGCTCTTCTGGTTCTTCTGGTTCTTCCTCCGGCGTTCTCGTCCAGCATCTCCTCCGCGGCGTCTTCTGTCTTCTTCTCCTCGGGCCGCTCCGCACCCATGGCATGGGGGGGAGGCTCCCGCTCTTCTCTTCTTCTCTTCTTCTTTTCTTCTTTTCTTCTTTTCTTCTCTTCTTCTCTTCTTCTTCATTTTCTTCTCCGGGCCGCTCCGCAATCCATGCTGGCATGGAGGGAGGCTCCCGCTGTGTGACGGCGCTCCTCGTCTGACAGTTCTTAAATAACGGAGGGGGGCGGGGCCACCCGGTGACCCCGCCCCCCTCTGACGCACGGTGACTTGACGGGACTTCCCTGTGACGTCACGGGGAATGCCACAGGGAAGTCCCGTCAAGTCACCGTGCGTCAGAGGGGGGCGGGGTCACCGGGTGGCCCCGCCCCCCGTTATTTAAGAACTGTCAGACGAGGAGCGCCGTCACACAGCGGGAGCCTCCCTCCATGCCAGCATGGATTGCGGAGCGGCCCGGAGAAGAAAATGAAGAAGAAGAGAAGAAGAGAAGAAAAGAAGAAAAGAAGAAAAGAAGAAGAGAAGAAGAGAAGAGCGGGAGCCTCCCCCCCATGCCATGGGTGCGGAGCGGCCCGAGGAGAAGAAGACAGAAGACGCCGCGGAGGAGATGCTGGACGAGAACGCCGGAGGAAGAACCAGAAGAACCAGAAGAGCCAGAAGAACCAGAAGATGAAGCAAGATAGAAGAAAGAAGAAGCATTTAAATAAAGGAATTGTCAAAAACTGTCTCTTGTCATTTTTAACATTTTTGACACTTTTTTCGTGAAATGGTAGGGGTACTTATGTACCCCCTTACCATTTCACACAGGGGGGGGGCCGGGATCTGGGGGTCACCTTGTTAAAGGGGGCTTCCAGATTCCGATAAGCCCCCCACCCGCAGACCCCCACAACCACCGGCCACGGTTGTGGGGATGAGGCCCTTGTCCTCATCAACATGGGGACAAGGTGTTTTGGGGGGCTACCCCAAAGCACCCTCCCAATGTTGAGGGCATGTGGCCTGGTACGGTTCAGGAGGGAGGGGGGGCCGCACTCTTGTCCCCCCCTCTTTTCCTGCGGCCTGCCAGGTTGCGTGCTCGGATAAGGGTCTGGTATGGATTTTTGGGGGGACCCCACGCCGTTTTTTTTTTTTTTTGGCGCGGGGATCCCCTTAAAATCCATACCAGACCTGAAGGGTCTGGTATGGAATTTAGGGGGAACCCCACGTCATTTTTTTTTTTAAATTTTGGCCGGGGTTCCCCTTAATATCCATACCAGACCTGAAGGGCCTGGTATGGAATTTAGGGGGACCCCCCACGTCATTTTTTTTTTTTAATTTTGGTTCGGGGTTCCCCTTTGGGGAATTCCCATGCCGTTTTTATCAATGAACTTCTATGTGTATTGTCGGCAATGCAATAGCCGCGGGTAGTTTTAAATGAGTTTTTTCCTTCAAAATGTCATTTTGCTGTCAGACTGTTCTAAACACAGGAAACATGCGCCCCTTTACAGGCACACTATAGACACCCCCCAGGTACGACATTTAAAGGGATATTACACTTTTATTGATTGACTTTAAGTATTATTAAAATCACTGCTCCTGAAAAAACGGCCGTTTTTAAAACTTTTTTTTGCATTGATCCATGTCCCCTGGGGCAGGACCCAGGTCCCCAAACACTTTTTATGACAATAACTTGCATATTAGCCTTTAAAATTAGCACTTTTGATTTCTCCCATAGACTTTTAAAGGGTGTTCCGCGGCATTCGAATTTGCCGCGAACACCCCAAATTGTTCGCTGTTCGGTGAACTTGCGAACAGCCAATGTTCGAGTCGAACATGAGTTCGACTCGAACTCGAAGCTCATCCCTATCCATGGGAGGGATATAAGAACCTGGAGATACTATTCAAAATAGAATGTCCCTCAAATATCTGGAATTATATGGCATATTTAGTACTCCTTGTTATTCACTAACAAAAGAAAGGTAATTATAAATAAAAACACCCCTGCCATAAAAAAAGTAATTTATTTTGATTTTTTTTTTAAATGACACACAATGTAAATCCAGCATCAATCATACTATTTGGTGATGTAGATCCATGCCAGAAGTGAAGAGCGACCCCCAACAATATAGACTGACACCTTACATGCACAGTCAAAAAGTCCTTTATTAACCACTTGAATTCCAGAAGGTTTTAGCCCCTTCATGACCACAGCATATTTTGCTATTTAGCACTGCGCTACTTTAACTGGCAATTGTGTGGTTATGCAACAAAAATTTAATTTATATAATACAGCGTTCTCTTGGTGGTATTTTATCACCCCTTGGTTTTTTATTTTATATTATATAAAAGAAAAAAAAAACGATAAGTTTGAAAAAAAAATATTTTCTACTTTCTCTTACAAAACATGTCCAACAAAATGTCTTCATAAATTTAGGCCAAAATATATTCTGCAACAGGTCTTTGGTAAGAAAAATTCCAAAACGTGTGTATTCATTGGTTGTTGTTAAAGTTATAGCATCTACAAACTATGGTATATACAGTATCTCACAAAAGTGAGTACACCCCTCATATTTTTGTAAATATTTTATTATATCTTTTCATGTGACAACACTGAAGAAATGACACTTTGCTACAATGTATAGTAGTGAGTGTACAGCTTGTATAACAGTGTAAATTTGCTGTCCCCTCAAAATAACTCAACACACAGCCAATGATATCTAAACCGCTGGCAACAAAAGTGAGTACACCCCTAAGTGAAAATGTCCACATTGGGCCCAAAGTGTCAATATTTTCCAGCACTGCCTTAAGCCTCTTGGGCATGGAGTTCACCAGAGTTTCACAGGTTGTCACTGGAGTCCTCTTCCACTACTACATGACGACATCACAGAGCTGGTGGATGTTAGAGACCTTGCACTCCTCCACCTTCCATTTGAGGATGCCCCACAAATGTTTAATAGGGTTTAGGCCTGGAGACATGCTTGGCCAGTCCATCACCTTTACCCTCAGCTTCTTTAGCAAGGCAGTGGTTGTCTTAGAGGTGTGTTTGGGGTCGTTATCATGTTGGAATACTGCCCTGCGGCCCAGTCTCTGAAGGGAGGGGATCATGCTCTGCTTCAGTATGTCACAGTACATGCTGGCATTCATGGTTCCCTCAATGAACTGTAGCTCCCCGGTGCTGGGAGCACTCATGCAGCCCCCAACCATGACACTCCCACCACCATGTTTGACTGTACTCCTCACCTGGTTTCTGCCACACATGCTTGACACCATCTGAACCAAATATGTTTATCTTTGTCTCGATAGACCACAGGACATGGTTCCAGTAATCCATGTCCTTAGTCTGCTTGTCTTCAGCAAACTATTTGTGGGCTTTCTTGTGCATCATCTTTAGAAAAGGCTTCCTTCTGGGAGGACAGCCATGCAGACTAATTTGTTGCAGTGTGCGGTGTATGGTCTGAGCACTGACAGGCTTACCCCTACCCCTTCAACATCTGCAGCAATGCTGGCAGCACTCACACGTCTATTTCCCAAAGACAACCTCTGGATATGATGCTGAGCATGTGAACTCAACTTCTTTGGTCGACCATGGTGAGACCTGTTCTGAGTGGAACCTGACCTGTTAAACTGCTGTATGGTCTTGGCCCCCATGCCAAAGCTCAGTTTCAAGGTCTTGACAATCTTCTTATAGCCTAGGCCATCTTTATGTAGAGCAAAATTTTTTTCAGATCCTCAGAGAGTTCTTTGCCATGAGGTGCCATGTTGAACTTCCAGTGACCAGTATGAGAGAGTGAGAGCTATAACACCAAATTCACACCCATTCACACCTGAGACCTTGTAATACTAACGAGTCATATGACACCGGGGAAGGAAAATGGTTAATTGAGCTAATTGGAGATTTGCACTTAGGGGTGTAATCACTTTTGTCGCCAGTGGTTTAGACATGGCTGTGTGTTGCGTTATTTTGAGGGGACCGCAAATTTACACTGTTATACGTGCTGTACACTCACTATTTTACATTGTAATGAAGTGTCATTTCTTCAGTGTTGTCACATGAATAGATATAATAAAATATTTACAAAAATGTGAGGGGTGTACTCACTTTTGTGAGATACTGTATGTTTTAAAATTGATCCATCATGATGTATTGAAGGCCCATCTAATTTCTTGAGGCCCCCAAATGCCAGCACAGTAAAAATTCCCCCAAAATGACCTCTTTTAGGAAAGTAGACAGTCTGAAGCATTTAGTAAGAGGCATGGCAAGTTTTTGAAGTAATTTTTTGTCAAATTTTTTTTGAAATTAAAGAAATTAAATTAGATTTTTTTCACATTTTTTTTTTTACATACTGTCACCAGTGCAGTATGACTGGTGTGGCGATGATCAGGGATACTAACTGGTGACAGTATGTAAAATAATAATAACAATAATAATTTTTTATTCAATTGTTTTAATATTTTTTTCTTTTTTTAAACTTTTTTTCTACATCCTATCATTAGGGCAGATCATTGTCACCATAATGAAACTGTACTACTACTACTGTCATTGCCTATACAGTGATGATCACTGTATAAGCAATAGTTTTATCAAGAATGGGATTACCATTCATGAACAGTTTGCTTGCATTGTTATCATGTGATCACTATGACCAATCATAGCAATCACATAATAACCCAGTTACCAATTGCCAGTAATAGTAACTCACTGTGTCCCAACTCAGAAGAGGCCAGGTCACACACACACACATATATACAGTATGTATAATATATAAATATATAAATATATAAATATATATATATATATATATATATATATATATATATGACTGATCCTGCCCTTGCCGTCCCACCGCAGTATATCTGCTGGAGCGGGGCGGCAAGTGGTTAAATGAAAAATAAATAAGCAGTGTCCACCAACAATGTAAATCCTGTAACAATAACATCATCCAGTTATGTAGATCCATGTCAATCATGATGAGTGACCCAAAAATATAGACTCATGGGCTCCAATCACAAAGTAGTATCTTACTGCAAAAAACCCTGCACTGCTCCCGGCGTTGGCTCTCTCCGTCCAACAGCTCAGCCGCCTCCCTCCGTTAAATAAACTAAAGGATGGTGCCACCCGGTGACATAACCAACCCAGCATGCCCTGATCGGTGACTTCACACAGGGGCGGGCCACCTAGTGACATCACCAGGTGACACCGCCCCTTAGTTTATTTAGCATTGGGAGGCAGCTGAGCTGTCAAATGGCAGGAGCCAGCGTCGGAAGTGGAGATGACTTTTTTTTGGTGTCAGCAGTGGTGGCGGGCATCGTGACT